>NW_004955546.1:2344109-2347672 GCF_000276665.1 Chinchilla lanigera
TGCTTCCTTTACTTTAAGTTTAGTAGAAATTCTAGGACAACAGATTATGGCCTCAAATGATTGGAAAGCAATAGCTAAAGCATGTTTAATTCCAGGTGATCACTTGCTGTGGAAAGGAAATTTTTTTTTTTAATATTGCACAGAACAGACAATTCATAATACTGTTTACAACATAGCTATTACACTAATGGTATGTAGTCAGGGAAGGTGCCTTTGCTATCACTAACAGTCAACTGACCTTTGAATTCCCAGGCTATGAGCAAACCAAGACATCTGCCATGAGGGCTTGGAGGGAGCTTCCTTTCAATGGTGAGACATCCCTTAATTTGGTTTTATCAGGGCTCTGAGGAGCATTTTCAAGATTTTGCTGCCTCCTTACTGCAAGCTAGTGAGAGAATCATAAGTAACACAGAAGCTAGCAAACTAATAGTTCAACAGCTGGCCTTTGAAAATGCAAATAAATGGTGTAAAGAGGCTTTAAGAGCCCACAAAAATGGGCTATGTTGCTGGAGGTGATTCAGATCTGTGCAGATATTGGCCCCTTATATATACAGAGGGCTGCCTTGGTGGCAGCTATTACTCAAGTTATTCATCTGCAGGCTGGAGAGAGGGGAAAAAATAAGGCTGTTTGTTTTTATTGCAGAGACAAGAGACATTTTGTCTGGAATTGCTCTACTGCGTTGCTAAATCAACTCAGCCATTGTTGGTCTCTTCAACTAAACCTTACAGTCCTTGTACTAAGTGTCAGTAAGGGTATCACTGGAATAATAAGCATAGATCTAGAACTGTTGGGAAAAGTCGGCCCTTTCCAGGAAACTACCATTGGAGTTGCCTTGGCCCCATCAAATAATGGGGGCCACTCATATGTCTGCAGTAGGGGATGAGATGCTGGGTATATTTAGGTACCCAGCATGTGCTCCCTATTCCTATCTCTTCCCCTACCCACCAGATGCCAAGGGCACTGATGGATGACAGCTCCAAGTCAGTGAACACCTCCTGCCTCATGCTCCTCTACCATGTTCCTGTCACATTCAAGCCTGGACTTCATACCATGCCCCTGCAGGCCCAGCTGCCTCAGTGTGGGGGTACAGGTGAAACCACGGCATGATGCCTCAGTGCAGTGCACACTTGGGTGGTAGATACCGCAGCACAGAGCCTGGGACCCAAGAACCCCAGCCAGCCCCAGGTGCTTCTTGCATTCCCTTGCCAAGTGCTCACCCATGTGCTTCCACAGCCTCAATGGCTGCTTGGAGGAGGCCCCAGCAAACATGCAAGGCTCTGCAGCACTGGAGGAGGATGAGTGGGCAGCAAGGAAGGTGTCCCACAGTCAAGGGCCAGGTAGGAGCAGCAGGGTGGCCCCACATCCCATGCTGCAGAGGTCCAAGTGGCTCCTGGAGGCAGGGAGGGCTGGGGATGGTGGGGATGACTGCCACCATGCAGGAGCCTGGCAAGAAGTGCCTGCACTTCCAGCAAAAATATGGTTATTATCACTGAAAGGACTGCAATATCTGCTGGGAGTGCATATGTGTGGTGTGTACAGGGCATGAACAAGGTTTACTTCAAGCAGTTTTGCAGAATGTGCCCACAGTCTTACAACCTTGAGTGGAGGATATCACCTGTCAAAGTTGTAAAAGAACTAGATATTCCTGCCCAGTAAGACTTCACCATGTGGACGCCAAACACCCCTCATTGTCAAGACCTATGTGAGAGATGCAGGGGCAAGCGCCTGTCCTGTGATGGCACCAGCACCTGGGATCTGGGCAAAGGCAAGGTGTCCAGTGGCCAGAGCCAGAAAAAATGGCAAGCTCACCCAACTCTGATGTGATAAAATGAAAGCAACAAGCAGTTATTCCTTGAGCCAACAGTATCAGTGCTACTTCACACAAGGCTGTGACTGGGGTATGCTGCTCTTTCTACGGCCACGCTCCCCCACCTCACTGCTCACAACCACTCCCATTTGCCTGCCCACAGTGCCCTTCCTCCTGCTTGCAGCTGCTCCAGTCTGGGTGCTGCAGGATGCACCGTGGTGCCAGATAGAACCCAAGGCCCCGAGCAGGGATGGGGGAAGCCACCCAGGGAGTAGCTGGCAAAAGACTAAAGCTAGATTTGCATGGAAAGGACAACAAGGATGGAGATGAGCAGCTGTGGGGACATGCAGGGAACTTCAGTCAAGAAGCAAAGGAGGAGACAGTTGTGGAGGTTGGCAATGTGGCACAGGACTGGAGCATGAGGAGCTCCAGGCAGCCAGGGGATCTGCCAGTAGTGGCTAGCCAGTGCCTGGGCCTCAGGGAGGAAGGACAGGACCACCCAGCACTGGCCTGGCCATGCCAGGGACTCACTAGCTGGTGCTGCACCCTGAGGCATAGTACATGGCAAGAGTGGTGTCATGGCCAGGAGTGTGATGTAGGGGCTGAGTAGCTGGCAACTGAGACCTGGGTGACACAGAAGCTGGGGGGACCTGGCAGCTGTGATGGAGAAGCAGGAAGTGAGGGCTGAACCCCTCATGACCTTCATGACAAGCATGTCCAAAGCAGAGGGGATGCTCATGGTCACCCCACTGTGGGATGTACAGGGCCTCTTTCCTGAATTGCACCACTTCCTGCAGGACTTCATGCCCCAGGCATTATGGCAGATAATAAAGCAACCAGCTACTGCTTAGTATTGACACTTGCCAATAGGTGTCCATGTGTCTGTGGTTTTATTCTAACATCATGGCTCTAGCCAGTAGCTAAGTGGGAGAAGATTCCCTCTCATATGAAGCTGACCCTGCAATTATAGTCCATCATACAGACAGATGAACATTTTATGTTTTGGAAATTTAGACGTATTTTGGCTAGTCAAACAAAGTTGAATGACCTTCTTCAAGTTCATCCCAAGAGTCTTTGTGTGTCTGCTCCTAGACATCACATTAATCCTTTTAAGAGGGTTCCTAAAAATGTCCTCATAATTAATTTCTTTGAAAGTGTGTGGCAAATGGAAATTATGATGGAGACTATTAGTTTGCTACGGTATTCAGAAATCATAGAAGGCAGCCACATTGTCCCAATGCCTGTAGACAATGTGGCCTGCAATCCTAGAAATCACAAACCAGCTAATGTGTTTAGTTACAAGTATAAGGAACTAAATGCATATGGAGATGACATAAAAATGGATTAGAAAAGCTATGAGTTGACCATGAAAAAATTTTTAGAGGAATTAACTGAGAGGATTCTACCTAGTACTCCTCGGTCAAAAACATCTTTTTTTCTGACGATAGAAGCAATGTTCTTAGTTATAGGACAAGTGATGGTAAGAATGATTTCTTAAGATTTCAAGATTCTGAAAAACGTGCCAACGCAGGACTTGCAGATTCTTTTGGAAAGAATTGGCAGTTACCCTAAACTGTTCTGAATGATCTATTTGGGTACTAGAGCATGCTGTCAGGCTGTATCACAAACTCAGATCTGGAGAAGAAGCTGATTCTACCTTTTCAGGAGCTGGTGTGTAGTTGTGTGACAGTGACACCTCAGAGACTGTTCCACAGGTGATAGACAGGATGAGGCTAAACATGACCTAGGGCCAAC
>NW_004955546.1:2347912-2350331 GCF_000276665.1 Chinchilla lanigera
CTATAAATTTCTAAAAATTGTAATAGTTACTATAATTCAATTTGATCTAAAATATATTTGAGTGCACTCTGATTTTGTGAGATATTTGTGTGCTCCGTTTGTCTGTCATTCTGTGAAGTAGTGTTCTCCTTTATTTTGAGCTCCACCATTTTGCTTTTATCATTTGTCTGTAGTACAATTTGGATGACAGACTTAAAAGGATGCTTTCTCCTGAGTTAACAGCTGGTTTAAATGATATCAAAATTGGCTTTCTCACAGCTCATTAAAATTAAGTCCTTTAACCACAATTCTTTAAGATGAGGAGAAATTATTGGGCAGGATTCCAGTTGGTGAATAGAGAATCCATTGCTTCTATCATCAACCTTTGCTCATTAATAAGGAGCTCCCAGTGATCTTCAAAGTCTCTTGGGAGACATCCTCAATATTTGGTCATGGTCAAAAGATAAAATTTTCCAAAAAAAAATAAATTTTCTCACACAAGATGCTGTTAGTATGAAACTAAATTAAGAAGCAAAGATTTTCACGTGTGTATGGTAATTCATTATTTTTAATCTCATAGTGTCTTAAGTGTATTCATGATTCCAGATGTACAAGTCTTCCAAGCTATAAGCAAGGATTGCTTATGATAAGACTTCAGATTCAGACTTTTGCTTTTAACACAGAACATATGTATATCCCATTAAAGGATAACAGATTAGAGAAAAGTTTCTTATGTATTAAATAGAGATGATTGGTTAAAAGGGCTATGTTATGTGAAAATGAAAATTTGAGTATGTTAAAAATGTCATGACTGTCATGCAGCAATGGTATGTATGATTTTTATTTCTAATTTCAATGTAAAAATATATAGCTGTTATCTGTTAAAATTTTATAGGAATTTTAATATTAGGATATCCATGGTTGTTAAGAAAATAATAATCTCATTTTATGTTCTAAAGTGTTTGATATTCAGACAGATAGTAATGTTAAGTTTACTGCCTCTATTATAGTGTAATGTCATTAAGCTTCTCTTCTGGATGTTTAGCAACTAAGATTTGGAGACCAAAAACTAGATAGATAAATGGGTTA
Source organism: Chinchilla lanigera (assembly GCF_000276665.1). Classification (NCBI taxonomy): domain Eukaryota; kingdom Metazoa; phylum Chordata; class Mammalia; order Rodentia; family Chinchillidae; genus Chinchilla; species Chinchilla lanigera. The sequence continues at coordinate 2,348,981 of NW_004955546.1, forward strand.
AAAGTAGAGCCAATATTTTGGCCCTAACCCTCTGAGGTCAGAGTAAACCCGGGACATAAGAGAACCTCTGTTATGGCATCCTATAACTCAGTTGAGTCCCTGAATTTCTGATCAAAGAGATTACAGGACCACAGGGGAAAGTGATTCAAAGATGTATAGTATACCTAAGGAAAGTTACTTGGAGAGATAAGGTCTCTCAAGCTTTCATAGCATCTTGCTCAAGCAATGGCCAGGGCTCATCCAGATGGCTGACACTGACAATGGATTTAAGAGGTGCTGCATATGATTCCCAGATAATCCCGAAGAGACTTAACTGACCTTGATAGCAAAAAATGATTAATGTGGGTCTCACTTTAACTTGGCCTTAAATATCCAGCAGAAATGTGTAACCACAAGATGTATGAAAGCAATGCCATAGTAATATTTTAGCTGTAAAGTGTTCAAATCACCAACAATTTCAGACACTGCCAGCTAGACTGGTAACTGACCACTGTTATGGGTATTTGGACTATATGCTCCAAGCACAGCTTTTCAAGCTTCTGATAAGCACTTATCATTTATAAAACAGAGAAGAGAGACATGTTGGGAGTGTCTGAAGCTGGAAAGTAATAACACATGATGGGGAAGGTGTATTTCCAAACCCACTGCTGTGATTCCAAAACAAGAAAAGATACGACTAAAAATAAAACTACATGCCAATCTCTTTAATGAATACAGCCATGAAACTCATCAACAAATACTGGCAGGTAGAATGAAACAAGTCATCAAAAAGATGATACATCATGAGCAAGTAAGTTTTAATCAAAACAGGGAATGGACAAGCTACTCAAAGGGGAAATATTTTTCCAGATACAACTTGGACAAAGAACTAGTGTCTAGAATATACAAAGAACAAAATATTAGACTGCTCCCAAATAAGAGACCTAGTGAAAAAATTGATAAGTGAGATAGACACTTTTCAAAAGAAATATGAATTGTCAAAAAATACATGCAAAAATGTTCAGTATTTCTGGGCATTAAAAATATAAGTTACACTTTTGGAAAGAGGGTGGAATGGTAAGCAGCAGACAAAGAGCCTCTCTGAGATATGCTTTTCAGACAATGGAATACGGTAATGCAAAGAAGAAAGGGAGGGAAGTGGGTTCCCTGGACTCAGGAAGGGTTTTGTTTTTTGGTACTGGGAATTGAACTCAGGACCTTGTGCTTATGAGGCAGATACTGTGCTGCTCAGCTATCTCTCCAGCTGACAGGAAGGATCTAAAGTGAGAATTGAAAAGTAAGAAAAAAATTTTGATGTAGTTGAAGGTGGTAGCAGGCAGTGCCTTCTGCGTGATAAGGACTCACTGCATAG
>NW_004955546.1:2351876-2353262 GCF_000276665.1 Chinchilla lanigera
ATCATGAATGAACAACAGGAAAGAAATGGAATCCATAAAACAGATTCAAGCAGCTATCCAAGAGATTAAAAATTCCATTGAAAATATCTGCAGAATAAACCAATGTGACCGATTCTCAAATGAATCTTTGTGGTTATCAAGCATGAAAAGAAAGAGTTCTTAAAAATAGCAAGGGATCACAAAAAATTAATCCAGTAGCTGCTAGACAACACAAAAAAGAATAATATAAGATTGATTTGAGCCAATGAAAAAGTGAGAGACAGTATAAATAATATTAAAAATCATGTTCACAGATGTAATGGCAGAAAACTTCCCAAGCAGGAAAAAAGAATGTGACATACAGAAAAGTGAATAATACAGAACTTCAATTAGTCATAATCAAAACAGTCTTCACCAAGGGATATCATGGTCAAGATTCCAGAAATGTGGAACTTGGGGGAAGCCAGGGACATTCTGTGAGCCTCTGGCACAGGCTGGGGCCAACACCCTGCCTCTCACTGCCATTGTGGGGCAGTTCTGACTCCAAGGAAAGCCAGATACACTCCATGAGCTGCCTGGCAGAGGCCAGACTTGTCAGTCTGCCTCCCACTGCCATTACAAGGTAAGTCTGATTCCCAGGAAAGCCAGGGACATTGAGTGAGATATCTAGGTGAGGCCAGACTCAGCACTCAAACTCCTGCCCCCATAGTAGGGCGAATCTGATCCCCAGGAAACCAAGAGACGTTCAGGCAGCTGCCTGGGGGGCCCAGGTTTGGTGCTCCACTTCCTACCACCATTGCAGAATGAGTTTCACCTCCAAGGAACACAGAGATCATTGATGAGCTGCTTGGGAAGGGTGAGGTTTGGCACTCTGCCTCCTGCATCAAAAATGACAAGACAAAGGAGCAAAATAAAATCTCAGAACACCAACCCACCCCAAACCAGTCCAGGAGATACTGAAATATGAGAACTTGGAAATCACACACATGAAATTTCTGAAATGATAACAATTAAAGTAAAGAAACAACCCACCAGTTCATAGAAGAAATCAGATCAGAAGTAATCTCTCAGGTAGAAAAAGAAATGACAACAATAATGAAACAATTGCTCAGCACATCTAAAGAAGAAAGATAAAAAAAAAGAAAAGCATAGAAAAATGATGAAAACCTTGAACGAACAATATAGGAAAGAATTATAATGCATGAAATAGATTCAAAGAGACATCCAGGAAATTAAAAATTCCATCAAAAGCTGATAAAATCGCTACAATGAAGCTGAAGATAGACTCTCAGACCTTGAAGACAGCATTGCAGCAAAAAATTGTGAAAGGAAGGATATCTTATAGATAACAAGAAACCAAGAAATAACAATTCATCAGCTGCAAGATGATGCAAAGAAAAACAATGT
>NW_004955546.1:2355867-2376180 GCF_000276665.1 Chinchilla lanigera
AAAAAGATGTATTTTTATACAATGATTACTCAGCTATAAAGAAAGACAACCTAGAGGCTTTTATAGGTAAATGGATGCAACTTGAGTCGTACTGGTAAGTGAAATAAATCAGATTCACATGTGTAAACATCATATTGCCTCCCTAGTATAAGAACCTGAAAGAGTAAATAAAGTCTGAAAGGTACAGTAGATATTGTGAAAGGGAAGGAAACTACTCAAATTGGAAAGAACAACTGCGTTGAGGGAAAAGAGAAAAAAAAGAGAAGGAAGGGAAAAATAAGTATATGTATATACACAAGGTAGCTAAGATAATTGTAATACCAGTTTCTGTTGGTTTATTGAAAGGAAGAGTTAATGATGAACTTTTTTTGATCAATCGCGTGCCTATATCTGGTAATCTGGAAAACTAATTTGAAGATAACAATGTGCAACATAATAACTATTGTTGATTTCCTCTCACCTTGTTTTGAAATTCTGTATCATTTTTATTATTTTGTTAATGTCTATGTTTTTGTTGTTTTGTTTTTGACATTTTCTCTTTAAAATTAAAGAAAAGATATATATGTATATACAAGGATACCTGGGATAAGTATGTTGCTGATGTGTGTTGGTTTGTTGAAAGGAACAGTTAATGCTTAAGTTGTCTTTTTTTAAATTTTATTTTTTCTTGACCAATTTACAGGCTTATATCTGGTAATCAGAACAGCTGGTTTGAAGACAACAATATGAAATATAACAACCATTGCTGAATTCCTACCATCTTGTTTGATGAATCTCTATTGATTCTAATGTGTTTTTTAATCACTTGTTATTGTCTTTAATTGTTAGCTCACTCTTGTGTCTGGTAATCTGAGCAACTTTGTTGAAGATAACAATATGTAATATAACAACCATTGTTAATTCCTATCATCTTGTTTTGAAACCCTGTATTGTTTTTATTTCTTTTGTATTGTTTTTTTTTCTTCATTGTTGTTATTTTCTTTTTCTCTTTTAAAGAATAACCACAAAAACAAAGTAAAATGAAAAATCCAACCAGACAGAAAAAGGATAAATAATCAGACATACAAAAAAAAATAAAACTAGTAAAACTCCTCTTGTGTTCACTGTTCTGTGCTAGTATCAAGTCAGGTCCCAGAATTGTGCTGTGTACTCCAGTCAAGTTTTACATGGGATTTCTGCTGGGTATGGTAATGATATTGACCTCTGGATGTGGGGTTTGGGACTGGTATTTTACTGCTGGAGTTCTCCAGAGCCCTTTGATATAGAATGGTGGCCCTACCTTCTTCTATTCCAGTGTCTGTGTGCTGAAGCACAACACTGATCAACCTAACTTACCGACTACTGGCTCCTCACTGCTGCTTCAGACTTTTTCAGGCCACTGGTCTCACCTGGTCCTGCATGTGAGCCCACACTGGGGCCTGATCTCACTGGTCATGTCTGTGCACCCAAGCCCAGGCCTGGCCTGGTCTTGCTGATATTGGTACACTCTTTGTAGTTCATATAAGAATGCATTAATGTTGTTCTTTTTTGAGATTCATTATACCAGAAAACAGTCAAGGTTGAAAATTTCTATGCTTTTATATAAACAATAAATATTAAAAATTCAATAATTTTGTGACATTTTTCTTGTTAAGTACTCATTATTTAATAGAACAAAACTCATAAAAATTAAAATTAGTAATTCATCAATAGAAATATTCTAAAGAATAGACATAGGTCTAACAGACCCATATTTATGTGCCTTGACAAAATTAATATTATGCCTTTAATGGAAATTATAGATCATATTCAAGAGAGTTGAAACCTCAAGAGCATTCTCTTAGTTTTTGCTAGTACATAAAAAATACTGAATTTTGTATATTGACTTGTATTCAGCAATCTCACTATGTTTATGAAATTATTATTATAAATCCTTTGCATGTCTTATGTACCAAATTCTAGAGACAATTTAATATTATTCAAGTTTAAAGGTTTTGTTTTCCAGTGTTACTGCACTGGCTTAGACCCCTTGTATCATGTTGGGTTAAATGGTAATTGTGGACATCCTTGTTTTGTTTTTCACTTTAGGAGGAAACAATATATTAACTGTATATTCTCCATAGCTGCCACTTTCAGAAATTGAGAAAATTACCTTTTATTCCTCATTTTTGTAATCTTTGATGAATGCTGATTTTTACCAAATACTTTTTCTACATCTATTGAGATGGCCATATACTATTTTTTGTTATCATTTTGTGGTGAACTAGGTTTATTAAATGGTGAACTATTAAGTAGTGATTTCAAAATAAACTCTACTTACTTATGATATATTGCTGGATTAGATTTACTAGGAATTTGTTCAGGGATGTAGCACCTATTCCCAAGTGTGAAATCTTCTCATGCCCTTGTCAGTTTTTGGTATAAAGAATATTCTGCTTCACAAAAGTTTTGCAGATTATTATATTAACTTTTCTCATATTTTGGAAAGATGTATCAGATTTGCACTATTTCTTCCTTACATAAAGTGTACAGAAGTACCTCTAGAGAGAATCACCATTATGGTGGCTAATGTGTCACAGAAGTCGTGTGGAATAGAAATGGACAGAGCAAAGAACACCATTATGAAGAAGTGCACTAGGTTGCAGAAGAGTGTGAAAGAGTGTGCAGGAGGGCAGAGGAAGGTGGCCCCACTCAAACGCTGCAGTTCTTAGGACTGCCTAGAACCTAGAGCACTCTTCCCTCTCAGTGCCCAGGAAAAAGCTCTGTCCACACTGAGATTCTCAGAGTCATATGTATGGAAGAAATCAATCTACTTCACCAATCTTGGGAATATTAGAAGCAGATATTATAACACACATTATAGTCCTTATGTGATGTTTTGAGTACACCTACAAGGGCCACAATTCCTCAAAGTGAATTAGATGCTGGCGTTGCTAGCCATGGCAGCGCTGATTTCTCCTCTAGGTAGGTCCTCTTCCCATAACAGTACAGCTGTGTACCAAGGCACACATAACCAGAGGGGTTCTATCAAGGGAGATATGAACTCATCTGTGTAAACTCTTACTCTACTTAAAGTTTAACTGAGGGGGGGGTCACCAGAAACTCTTCTATAGCTTGTGTAGAGTCTTACATCCTATGAACACAACATTCATCATTTTTTTGAGATAATCAGAGGTGCACAGAACCATGGGCCCAATTAGAACACTTGCTCTCCCCATTCCCTGGGGCCTCACACATCAGGTGAGTCCTGCAGGAAAATCATGAGTTGAGGAGGATCCAGAACCTTACACCGTGACTCCATTGTTCACTTCTGAAACTAATAGGTGGCTCATCCCATTTGTTTCTATCCCACCCACATAATCCAACTTAACATTCTATGGTTGGAGAGTCATAAAAAGTAAATGACTTGTTTTTACCCATGAAAGGATAAAAAAGAAAGTGTAGTAGTCTGAATGTGACAAATTACCTCCTGGGTTCACTGAAGGTCCTTACATTGATCCCCTGTTCCTCGCAGACACCGGTGGTACTAGACGTGATGCTAAAGAACTTCCTGAATCAAAGCAGATGTGTGTGCATTCCTGCCCAAACTGTTGGCTTGTTTTCATGTTAACTTCATAAGAAGACAGCTTTGTTCTCATAGCATTTTCTGTGTCATACTGCCTCTACCCTCAGGCTGATGTCACAGAGGCTCCGCCTTCAGGTTTGTGTCACAGTGGCTTCACCTTCAGTCTGATGTCACAGTGCCTCCTCCCTCAGGCTGATGTCGCAGTGGCACCATCTTCAAGCTAGTGCACAGGGACTTCCAGTGCTTCCTCCACCCAGCCCCACTTCCCACCCAGCCTCCTATCTGCTAGTTCTCCTCTCCAGTGTCACAGACAACAGGTGCTGCCTTTCTTTAGGCCTCTGGAGTCTCTTTATTCAGGGATGAATTCTAGAAATTGAAGCCTTTCAATGAGCAGATTATATTAACAAGTTGAATTTTAAAGCAAAATATTCTTATTTATATCTTAAGTATAAGTGTAGTCTAACTTTACAAGAATGGCCTACAGGCAGATTGTAAGTCTATAGGCTGGTGTTGTGGTTTTGTGGTTTTGTGGTTAGTTAGTTTTTTAGTCATAACTAAATCCTCACAAAACAAATACTGAAAAATTTTAAAGATAAAGGAGATCTCAATGTGTCACTAAAAAAATCTTGAAGAAATTCTGGATATCCAAACTGTGAAGATGCAATCCACAGAAGAATAATAGAGACCTTGGGAAATTTGAAATATTTCTTGGTGCCAGGCTCCTTAAGCTAGATGCCCGGTATAATTAGTTCACCCCTGTGACAGGTAAGCTGGACTGTCAACTTGCTTGGCTTGGGATCCAACCAGAAAAGGACCAGCTTGATGTGGTACAAGCAGGTAATAACTAATAAATTGGCATAAAAACAAATTGAGAGGCCTCTGTCCTAGGCCTTCATGATTTGTGGTGAGGTCCCTAGCTGGCTCAGGGACAGATTAATCTTTAAGCCAGTGGCCAGAGCCAAGGCCAGCAAACAGCCTGTGAAGTTCTGGTGCCTCAAAGCAAGGTAACATGGCAACTGAGGACTTTGATTCATGCAAATTCTGTCTAGCTCAATAATCCAGTTAGCAATCAGGTTACCAGTTAACTGTGATCTGCTCCTGTGTGATTTCCCAAAAAAGTATTTTTCCTCACTTCTTGAACCTTGACTATGTCAGCTGTTCACCCCCACCGCTTCCTGTAGCCTTCCAGCACATATTAGTTGTACACCTAATAGAAGCCAAAGACACCATGCCTTGTGGTCTTAGCCTGTTGTTGGGCTTTGACCATCCGGGTGCTCTTTGTAACTAAAATATATGCTTTGGCTGTGTTTTATTCTGTCATTGTACCTCTGAGTGCAAGATCAGTGGTCCTAGGCCTGGACCATGATAGATCAGTAAAGCACACTTCTAGGTATATCTGAGTGAGTCATGGGTGTGTGAACTTAGGGTTTATGTCTAGTCCCCAACTTGGTCTCCTCTGACACTGTTTCTCTGCTCTACTTCCCAGCCATCATGAAGTGGGAAACATTCTTCCACCAAGCCCTTCTGCCATGATGTTCCTGCTCTAGAGCCAGCCAACCATAAAATGAACTCTCTGAAACTACAAGCCAAGGTAAACAACTCATCCTTTAAGTTGCACATCTCACGTATTTTTGCCCCAGGAATGGGAAACTTGATCAATGCAACCCCGTATCTACTTGAATGCCCCTTCCCAAACCTCTGTGTTAGGCCACACACTAGCCCACACACCAGCACTTCTGCTCACCTCCCCACCACCATACTGGGACTTGCACAGGTGACATATGTTGTTCTGAACACTTGAGTATAAACTAGCATTAAATGAAGTTAAAAATGTGTAAAACTCCATAGGGACGAGAATTTGCCTTGACATTAATATAATAGGTATTAATGACTATAGTGTCACTTGGTTCCAGTGTTATAACATGTCTTCTGTCCTCTTCCCCAATTTCCACGGAGTTTATGACTAACAGGTCCAGGTGTGGCCTGTGTTGGAAGCAGAACATGCGGGTGGGCTGGTGTTACAGAAACAATTCTGTTTCTTTGTAAGAAGGTGAGGCCCATATTCATACTCAAGGAAATCTATGCGACATTGTAGGAGCTTTGTACTTTGTAAGTTGGTGAGGGCACACTCAGGCAGAACAGATCTCCAGGCAGGTACCACATGCTCTGGGTCACTGGTAATTACACTTTGGAACTTTGGTCTCCTTCCCTGGCTTTCAAATGGAAGCCACAGCCCCTTTGCATGGGAAGATAGGTCACTCACAACGCAGCAACCCAGCTAGACAGCCCAGAGGAGAAGCAGCCTGCAGATCACAGGTTGTAACACAACCACTCACGTTTCTTCCTCCCACCTTGAGGTGTAGAAGGAATCTGGAGATGCTCTACCCATAGTTGCCTTGTGATATAAACTCAGTGGAATATTACTCCACCATGAAATGAATGAAGTCTGGTCATTTGAAGCAATATGAATAACTGGGCATTCAGTGAAATAAGACAAGCATAAAAACTGTGTGTTTTCACTCATATGTGGAAGCTAACAATGTGGCTGACCTGGAAGTGGAGGGTAGAATAGTGTTACCCAAGGCTAGGAAGGGTGTGGAGGAGGGAAGTAGATGGAGAAAGGATGGTTAATGGGTACACAGGTGTATTTCAAGATAGCTAATATGACTTTGGATATTCCCAGCACATGGAAAGGAAAATTTCTAAGTGATGGATGTCACCATACCTTGATCTGATCATAACAAATTATTTACATTTATTGAAATATCCCGCTGTACCCCTTAAATATATACAGTTATCACATGTCAATTAAAAATTAGAAGTAAATGAATCAAGCAGGCAGTATTTTACAGATGGTCATCTGGCCATCCCTTTGTTTACCCAACAGGGAAGAAATGTGAGTATCCTTTTTCCAAGGAGATGGGGGCACGTAGCAAAAATATACTGCCAATAATATCCAATGATCTGTACATGTTGTTTATGCATGTTGAAATATCACACACCATGAACATGTTCAATTAATGCATGTTGATGAACATTAAATAAAAATCTAATGAAAATGGTCACAGTGGTAGTGGAAAGAGAAAGGTGCGTTCCTGCACCTCTTTCAAAAATACAGCATCTTTCCCATAAACTTGGTGAAAGCCAAGGACCGGACCTGGCTCCTCCACATGAAATCCATGCTTTACATTTCTATGCTCAGACCTCACATACAGAGCATTTCCATGCTCTGAGCTCCCAGGATTTCCTGAACCAGAAAATTTTAGCCTGATATTTTACCTCTAAGTAGCAATGTTCACACTGAGATTTTAGAAACTCTCTTGGGAAAGTAAATTATATGATTACATTGAAAAATCTTGGCAGAGAACAACCTGGACATCAGGGAGTGAATGTCACTACCGAGGATGGGAAGATTAGCATAGGACCGGGCCGTACTCCTGGTATCACATGTGCCCAATTACCTGCCCTAGGGGACCAGCCCTTCTCTGGTTTCTAGTCTAGCTCTTTCCACTCCTAATGAGGTCTGGGAGATGAGTGCTGTGCTCCTGGCTGGGGACCCACTCCTCATGACCAAATACTTGTGGGAAACTCACAGAGCACTTAGACCTGCATGGTGAGAGGCTCAGTGCTGATGGAACAGTGCAGGAACACTTCTGCACAGGAAAAGGAGGGGATGTGATGGAGAAGGTGGTATGACATTAGGAACCTGGAGCAGATGGCCCAGGATGAGCAAGGACTTCTGCAAGAGAGCTTTGTCCCCATACCTCCCAGGCACCTGCAGAGCAGAACAGCAGTGTGGTATGTGGTGTGTCACTCGGGGCTTTTCCTCAGTTGGGGAGGGCCAGAACCTAAGTGGTGCCAGGTTAGGCTGCAGCCTAGAGCTGGGGTAGTGGAAAGTGTTTATTTTTTCCTTGCTCTTTTCTAGGGGGTCCATAGTTAGGGCTGCCATCTAGCCAACATTCTAAGGTGGCCTGAGCATTCTGGCAGCTGAGTGGGAGTTCCCTGATTAGGGACAGGCTCCTTGCCACCAAATGGCATTCTGTGCTATAGAAAACCTGGGACAGGGCCTAGATGCTGGGCACAGGGGTACATGTCACCTTCTCTAGGACAGTGGACCCTAAATGCAAGCTTCCTTCTCTCCTTTCCCCCTCAGCCAAAACAAGCTCTCCATTCTTCAGAGCACAGCTGCTGAAGAGGGGACTCATGTGAGCCTGCCCTTGGGACCCTGACAATCCAGTGACCCTCTGACTGTCATCAAGTGAAAGCAGGGATCACCCCAGGGTGCCCCAGACCCTGCACCTCAGAGGTAAGTAGCGCAGTCGGAGAGCTCTACCCAGGGTAAGTTAGCGAAAGACTCTCCATCCACATTACCAGCCTTTGGCACAGTGCTGAAGTGGGACAGCCACATCTTGTCCTAAGAGAAGAGGTCTATGGGGGTGATGGAGGGAGGAGAGGTTCAGTGACCATGGTGTGAGAAGAGGAGAGGGTGCCAGGTTCCTGCCATGTACTTGCCAAGTGGCTGAGCATGTGCAAACTGTTACCTTCATCCATAACGGGGTCTTGAGAATGCCAAGCAGATCCCAGAGTCACAGCTTATACCATGTCATTCAGTAGCCCAAAGTTTCCAACTGCTTCAGCTGCTTCTGTAACACAGTTGTGCTAACACAGACCATCAGGAAGATCCATGGTGTCCCTGAGATTCACATCAAGTACATTAACTGAATGCTGGGGAAAGTAGGGTGCGTGTAGCGTAGCTCCCGTGTAAGGGTGTGATTGCCTCCAGCACAGGTGCTCCTGTTAAAATACTTTCCATAGCATTTGTAAACAGCCAGACTTTAGATTCAAGCAAGCACGGCTCAAGTCCAACTCTTCCTGTTCTCACTCTGTGACCTAAGTGGTCTGGACTCTCTGAGCCTCTATTTCTCCTTCTGTAGAAGGAAGAGTGGGGCAAACTAAGTAAGCAGCAGAAATATGAAAGTAGGCAAGCAAAGCAGTCACTGAGTGCCAGTAAAGTCTTCAACATGTGTTGATGATGATGTGATTATTATTTGGACCAAAGAACTTACTGCATATTTTAAAAATCACTCATTCAAAGATAATTCTGTTAATATTATTGTTATGTTTCATTTACTAATAAATGACCTTATAAAATGAAATGAAATGAAATGTTTGCAATTAAGCAAATATCAATAAGCCCAACTACTGAATAGACTATAAAATGAACAATGTGCTAACGATGATGCTTTTACAGTTAGACTTTGAGGAGCACACAGGTAACACTAACTGATGTCACATGCCAGGCTACCTCTTACTTAATTCTCACTGAGCCCAAGCAAGTAGGTATTGTCATCCTCATCACTTTACAGAGGGTGCATGTGGAGTTCACACAGCTTCAGCACTTTTTCAGAGATAGCCCTGAGATTGAGAGTGGACTGGTGTGGGACCACATCCTTCTGACCCAGGCCCTGGTTCTCTGTCTGTGTGGCCGTTCTGCCCAACCTTCTTCTCAGGCTGCCAAATGACTTGACTTGTGCTTCGCACAACTGCCTGCTCTCTGTGGTCTCTTTCCTATAGGGTAAGACTGGTGGGAAGGAGATGCCTGTGGAAATGGGGAATAGGACGACTGTCCAGGAGTTCGTCCTGGAGGGCTTTCCTGCAGTCCAGCACCTGGGAAAGGTCCTCTTCTCAGTGCACCTGCTGGCCTATCTAGCCTCCATGGCAGGGAATGCCTTCATTGTCACCATCACTTGTGCTACTGCACGCCTCCAGACACCCATGTACTTCCTCCTCAGCACCTTCTCTTTTCTTGAGTGCTGCTTCACTAGTGCTGTTATTCCCAAGTTGCTAGTCATCTTCCTTTTAGGGAGGCAAAAGATTTCCTTTGCAGCCTGCTTCGTGCAAGCCTTCGTCTTTGTATTTGTGGGGGCAACAGGCTTCTTCCTCATTGCTGTGATGTCACTGGACCGCTATGTGGCCATCTGCATGCCTCTGCACTACCCTACCATCATGAGCCCGAGGACTTGCTCCCTCCTCATTGCTGCCTCTCTTGCTGCGGGCTTCACACTCATCCTGGGGCTCATAGTGAAGGTTTCCCGATTGTCTTTCTGTGGCCTCAATGTCATCCCTCACTTCTTCTGTGACCTTGGCTCTCTGATCCATCTCTCCTGTTCTGACCTGAGATCTACAGAGATGCTGACTTTTGGCCTAGCTCTGCTCATCCTGTTTACTTCCCTCCTTATAACCATCATCGCCTACAGCAACATAGCAGTCACAGTCATGGGCCTCCCATCAGCCAAGGAGCGGCAGAAAGCCTTCTCCACCTGCTCCTCTCACCTTGCTGTCCTCTCTCTGATGTACGGCAGCTGCATCTTCATCTACATTAAGCCAAAGCAAACGAGCAGGCTGGACTCCAACCGAGAGGCTGCTCTGGTGAACACGGTGGTGACCCCGCTGCTGAACCCTGTCATCTACACCCTGCGCAACAAGCAGGTGCACCAGGCGCTGAGAGAGGTGATGTGCAGAATGAAAATATCAGCATAGTAAACCGCATAGCATTGGAGCGGAGGTGTCACAAAACCATTTGTCCCCATTCTAATCAATGCACAGCCCATATCATCACAGACAGTCTTTAGCAGAGCTCTCTTGACCTCTGGGTCACATCCTGGGAAAATGGAAATCTGCTTTCCTGTCACTACACTGCAATTTGTGTGAGTATTTACCTTCTCCCTCAACACTTGTCATGCACACTTGACACTAGATATCAATTGCAAAATCCTTTGCTGAATACTTATTCATCCTTCTGATTCATATGGAATTACTTAAATTATATTTACATTTCTTTCCATTTCACTTTTCTCTAGCCATAAACATAGGTCAATGGAAGTAATAACTGTATACCAGACACTACTAAAATAGCCCTGATGCTAAGTGGTTGCATGTGGGCTGTGGTTATGAAGAAACTGATGGCAGCTGTGCTGGTGCTCAGCCCATTCTCCCTCCAAGCCAAAGGGAAGAGTGGTTGTGTCACCCTTCACCCTAGATGTGTGAATCATGTCACATGTGTTCTGCATGGCTGCTCATGGCCCTTGGCCATCTACAGCTGTGTGCATGACACCCATGCTGCAAAGGAACAAAGCTTTCTGGGGTCCTTACCCACTCTCTAAAGAGAGGAAATTACCACTGCATCTGAAAGCTGAGCAATGCTCTTACATTTTCAGATCATATCTTCTCGCGGCAGACCCTCCGAAGCATGCATCCTTAGCACTGGTTCCTTTCCTAACACTATTGCTGTGGAAGGTGTGTGTGCACCTGGGAAGAGGAAGATTTAGTCCTACTTGTAAGATTTCTTCCAAAGAGCAGAGGCAGTAGAGTCTAAGTTATTCTCTTATCCACATGTATTGCTAATTAAAATAGTTTAAGCAAATTAAACATTTTTCCTAGTGGACTTGTGTTGTCAACTACTAAGTTATTTTCTTTAAAACCAACATTTCTGTTATTCAGTCCTTAACCTTTGTATGCTTTGAGTCCTATTTCTGTTTTATATCCATGGGAAATGCCTCTAAAAAGATTGCAACTGCTTTTCTGTTTTTTTTTTTTGTTGTTGTTGTTTTTTTTTTTTAAACTCAAACACTGAGGTTAATCACAAAATTCTTTGAAATTTTATAAAATGCTTTCTGCATCATGATTAGATCATACTCAGCCTTGAACATCATATTACAAAGTTAAGATTTCATCTTATTGACAATGAAAATGTATCAAAGGTATTTTTAAAATCAGTTATGTGTTATGATTTGCTTTACTTTTACCTGGCCATGACATTTTACGAAGACGAGATCTTCTCAAGGTCGAGGAAGAAAGTGGGCATGGAGGCCGCTGCCCGGATTGTGAGAGAGAGGGTGAGGACTGAAAGAAGTGACCATGGGCATGGAATACAAAGGAATCAAGGGTGTAGGCTACATCAGTTTGCCCTGGACAAGTATTGAGTTCTAAGCCTGCTACTGTCTCCAACTAATTGGCCAGCTTCCCCAAACACTTAACTCAGCTGATCTATAATGTGTGGTGAAGATTTAGAATCAAGCTGTACCCATCATCAGAAGAAAATGTGATAAATAGATGATTGATAGATAGATAGCTAGATAGTTTCATCATTGAAAATGATGAAATATTAGTCATTTTAAACAGGATGGTTGCACCTGAAGAACATTATATTAAGCATAATAAGCCCAACATAGAAGGAGAAGTACCTTGTGATCTCACTCATATGTAGTTTCAAAAAGATTTGATCTCATGGAAGTGAGGAGTGGAATCATGATTAGCAGAGGCAAGGGAAGGCAAGGGGATTAGTAGGGTGAGGACAGGCTGGTCCATAGATACAAAATCAAAGTAGACAGGAGATCCAGAATTCTATTGCAAATAGAACATATTCTATATTTCAAAACTGCTAGAAGTAAAAACTCTATTTCACCACAAAGAAACAAAAAATGTTTGGGAGATGGATATGCTAATCACCTTCATTTTATCATATAATGTGCATGTATCCAAACATCACACTGTGCCTCATAAATATGTACAGTTATCATGTGTTAAAAATAAAATAGAACATAAAAGAAACTTAAAGAAAACTCACTACTTAAAATTAAAATGTACAATCCAGTGGTTATTGGTATACTTACAAAGTTGTGCAACCATCACCATTAATTCCAGAATATTTTTGTCAACCAGAACAGAAACCTCCAACCCATCAACAGTCTTTCCTCTTTGCCCCATTTCTCCAACCCCCAACAGCCACTAACCATTTTCTATCTTGGTAGGTTTACTTGTTGTAGATGCTTCACATAAATGGAATCATACAATATGTGGTGACATTTACTAAAATAAAATTGCCTGTTTGTTAATATGTTTTCCTTCTTTTATTTTTAGAATAAATTAAAAAAAAAAACAAAAACAAAAACAACAACAACAACAACAAAGTTAACCTCCTCCTGGGAAAATTCTCCTAGTTCAATTCGAAGATCACAGTTCCTACTCTTTTCTTTATTCTCGCTATGAATTATGGGCAACTAGAATCCATTGTTAGATACTGAGTGGCAAAAATAATGAGAATACCAAGGGTACAAAAAGTAAAATAAAATAAAATAAAATTTTCAATACTCACCCTCACCATTACTCCTGTCTGCATACCATCCCATTTTTCCTTAAGCAGGACATTTTATTCACTGTCTTTATACACAGAACCTGTACACTGTGATGCAACTTCCAACATACCTTAAGTAGTTAATAAAATTTTTTGCTTATGAAATTATTTGGGTAATTTTTATTCAGGTGAGATTCACAAGAAACACAATAAACCATTTTAAAGTGTACAATTCAGTGCCATTTAGCACATTTGGTACTGATCTATCCCTGTTTTCAAGAATATTTTTCACTCTAGAACACTCTGCATCCATTAAGTAACTTTTAAAAGTCCTCCTTCTTTCATGTACTACAAACCACTAATAAGCTTTCTGTATCTATGGATTTGCCTTTTTATTTCATATAAAAGAATTATATAATATGTGGTCTGTTGTGTCTGGATTCTTCCACACTAGCAAAAGGTTTTCAAGGTGTGGTATACTTGCAGCATGTAAAATTTCTTTATTCCTTTTGTGACTAATATTCCACTATATACCAATACCTTCTTGGTTTATCCTTTCCTGCATTTATAGATTTTTGGGTTGTTTCCACTCTGACCATTATGCAGGATGCTGCTATCAGGATCCACGTATAGGTTTCTATGTGCATACAGGTTTTTGCTTATCCTGTAACTACACCTAGGAATTGAATGGATGTTAGCTATACATTTAACTGTCTTCAGCACCACAAAAAGAGTTTTTCAAAGTACCAGTACCATACCTGTTCTCACCAACAGTCTGGAAATATTCAAGTTTATCCACATTCTCACCACACTTGCTATTTTTTATTTTCCTGATTGCAGCCATTCTAGTTAGGAAAAGCATTTCCTTGTGTTTTAACTTTTATTTTACTAGTAACTAAAGCTGTTAAGCATATTTCATGTGTTTATTGGCTCTTCTAACATCTTAAGAAAAATGTTGATTTGGGTCATTTTCCCCAGCCCTCTTCTTTGCTAAGATGTTAAGAGTTTAAAGGACTCATAAGTTTGATAAAATCTCACTTAGAATATTCTTTTTACATTTTCCTTTGGCTTTTTATTAGTATGTGTTGTGGTACATAATTATCACATTGCTCATATGGAGTTGGTACCTGTACATAACACATCTTACTTCTTTCATCCCTACCACCTCCTCCCTCCATCTCTTGATCCCCTTCCCATTTGAGGAAGATCTATTTTCCTGCTTCCTTTATCTATCTTTTATTTTGCCCTTTATTTATATTTTGGACTTCTCATGTAAGAGAAATGATGTGATTTTTTTATTTTAAAGAAAAAAGACCCCAAACAAATAACAAAAACAAAGACAAAAACAACATTGTGAAAGGGAAAAGAACTGCTCAATAGGAAACAACTGGGATAAAGTCAAGGAGAACAGAAAGAAAGGACAGGAAAAAATATATATCTATATACATGAGATGGCTAAGATAATTGTACTACTAATTTCTCTTGGTTTATTGAAAGGAACAGGTAATAGTTAATTGTTTGATGAATCTTACATACTTATATCTGGTAATCTGAACAACTACTTTGAGGATAACAATAAGTAAGAAAAGCATTATTGATTTCCTATCATCTTGTTTTGAAATTCTGTATGATTTTTATGGTTTTTGTGTTGTTTTGTTTTGTCTTTATTATTTTGGTTTTGTGCTTTTCTCTTTAAAATAAAAAAACCTGGGGCTGGGGATTTAGCTCAGTGGCACATCGCCTGCCTGGCAAGTGCAAGGTCGTGAGTTCAATTCCCAGCACCGGAAAAAACCCACCCCCCCAAATAAATAAATACAATACAATAAAATAAAAAAGCCTGAATTACTTTTTGTTTTACCCTTCCCCTGGCACCACTTCTTCCCTGCTCATGCCACCTTTTTGTCTCTGTTGGCATTCTGAGCACATCTTTCCCACTACCTTAAATAAATATAGCTATTTCTTCTTTTGCCATCATATGTATACTTGCAATTCTTTGCTCACTGCACACAAGAATTTGGAGTCTACCCTCAGGAAGCCATTATACACTGCATCACATTCATCTGCTGAAGGACATATAGACTACTTCCATGATTTATACTGTTATAAACATGGGTATGCATGGGTAACTGTGATATGGTGTTTTGAACTCTTTGGGGAATATACCTCAAAGGGAAATAGCTGGGTCAAAATGAGTTTCTAGTTTCAGCTTTTGGAGCAATATTAGTATTGGAATGTCATTTTCCATCCTTTGTTATTCAGTCTGTGAACTTATTTTTTGGGTTAAAAGTGTTCTTTTTTATTTTAAAGAGAAGATAAAAACAATAACAAAATGACAATAACATAGACAAAAACAAAACAAAGCAAAAACAGTAAAAATGATACAGGATTTCAAAACAAAATGATAGGAATTAACAGTGGTTGTTATATTACATATTGTTATCTTAAACAAAGTTGCTCAGATTACCAGATGTACGAATGCAAGATTGATCAAATTGGTAAAGAGAATAAAAAATAATAATAAACCCAGTAGAAATGATACAGCGGTTCACTAGACAAGATGGTACGAATTCACCAATGATTGCTATAATGGACATTGTTGTCTTCAAATAAATGTGTCCTTGTATACAGCATACTTTTGGACTTTCTTTCTTGCTCCATTCTGTCACTTTATGTCTTTTGATTGTGGAATTGAGGCCACTGACATTGAGAGTTATTACTGAAAGGTATTGACTTATTCCTGTCATTGTATTATTTTCCCATTAATCATTTCCTTTTCTCCCCCTTCTACTTAACTATTCACTTGACATGGTGTATTTGTCCTATTATAATTTTTGTCCTCACACCCTTAAGATATCCTCGAGATTTTTGGAGTACTGTTTCGGTGGTCACGAATTTCTTAAGGTGTCATGGGAATATCTTATTTCTTTATCTATTTTGATGGTTTTGCAGAATGTATCAATCTGGGCTTGAAGCTGTTTACTTTTAGGGCTTCCTGCTTCACTCCAGGGTCTCTTGGTTTTTAAGATTTGTGTTGAGAAGTCTGCTGTCATTTTAATGAGTTTACCTTTATAGATAATTTGTTCCTTTTAAGATTTGGTCCTTTTGTTGGACTGAGATTTTGACTATGATGTGTCAGGAAGCTCTTTTCTAATTGTGATTATTTGAGGGTTTCTAGATGCCTCAGTTATCTGTATGTTAAATTGTTTTCCATATTTGGAAAGTTTTGTGGTATTATTTTTGTAAACAGATTTTTTTAGGCAATTTGTGCTGTCTTCTGATTTTTCACTAATTTCACTAATTTTAGCTTTGTCTTTATATTATCTAGCAGCTGTTGGATTTATTTTTTGTGTTTTTTTTTTGTTGTTTTTAAGGTATCTCTGAATAATCAATCTCTAACAACAGCCCTATCCTCCACTTCTGATACTCCATCCTCATACTTTCAATAGAATTTTAAATCTTTTAATTTTTGTTTATTATCTTTTCATGGATTCTTATTCTTTACTAAACTGGTCATTCATGTTTTGTATTATTTTGTTTAGCTCAGTTAACTTTTTACTAGTGTCTTTTCAAAACTTGCTTTTCATTATGTTTATTATGTCTATTATCTCATTAGTTATATCTTCTTTGAGCTCAATAAGCAGCTTAATTATTTTTTATATCCTCTGTTATCATTTTGAATGATTCTGCCACGTGTCTTATAATTTCCTCACCTTTGATGCCCCATGGAGCAGCTTTGGGGCAGTTGTCGGTATTCAAAGGAGGTGGGTACCAATGGTGCCTTGGTTCACAAACACTTTTGTTTGTGAACAGTTTGATTTGCAAACAGAAAAATTTGGCAGAATTTTGTTTTTGTATGTGAACTTTGCATCAGGTGATGAACACAACCATGGCAATCTTCCTCAAATGTGGTCAGAATCATAGAAGGGAGTAACTTCATGAACTGAAGTACCAATGTATTTTGTTGTTTTGTCATCTCATGTTTTATTGGATTTTGTTTGTTTGTTTTGTGCGGAAGTCTGCTCAATAATTATAGTGGGAAATTTGTTGCCAGAACAGAGACATCTTTAGTTGCTATCTATTTTTCAATGATGCACTCTGGGCATGGCTAACTATAAGCCTTTGCCTCTGTCCTAAGTTCCAGTCATGTCTGTTTGTTTGGGAGGGAGGCTGCAGAACTGGACTTGGCACCCAGTTCTCCCAGAATGGGCCTCAGTATTGTTAATGATACAAAGGCAATCCAGATACTGGTGTACAGAGAAAATCAATTAATGGCAACAACAATGTCACATTGCAATAACAATAAAATCAGCAACAGTAATAATGTCAAAGATAAATTAGACATTGACATACCCTAAGAACTAGTATTGTACCACCCCTAACTATAGGAAAGAGATCAATAATCATAGTGTAAACACTAAGACAAACAAAATACTGACATATAGCATTTACTAATTGCAGCAACTAAATTTTCTGTAACAATAGAACAATAGTCAAAAAAAGAATAGTGCTCAACAGTAACAACATAGAGTTAACTATGTAAGTATTCATAAAGTTGAATTATTATACTGGTAAGGATAAAGAGAGTGAGGAACCAGAGAATGAAAAAGATAGAATTTGAAAAATTAATCACTAGAAGATGAGAAGGAAGAGAGAAAGGTGAGATAAAGGATACTATTGAGGAATAAGAGGAACTTAATTGTATTAGATAAAAGTAACAGCAAAGAACAAGAAAAAAAGAAAAAACAGAACAAAATAAATGATAAAAGAAAAATAAGAAGGAAAAAAGAAGTAAAAGGAGAGAAAGTGAAAACCATTACAAAAGGAGGATTCTGGACACATAAATCTAAATTTTGACATTTATTTTCTTTAGCGCTTAAAAATTGTTGTGCTGATTCTTTCTGGCCACCATGATTTCTGATGAGAAATCCATCATCATTTGAATCACTTATTTTCCTACATTGTTTTTCCCTTGCCTCTTTCTAACTTAACATTTGTATTTGACTACAAGATGTCTCATGACAAAGTGTCTTGGATTAGATTGCTTTATGTATCCTCATTGAGTTCCTCTACCTTCTTGAATCTGTAGATTACATCGTTTGGCAGATTTTCAAATGTCTCTGCCCAGTTTCTCCTTTTTTTATAGCTTCAGCGACATGAACGTTAGATGGCTGGCTATGGTTCCAAATATCCAGAAGGCTCTATCTACTTTTTTTCAGTCTGTTTTATTTCTATTGCTCATACTGAGTAGTGTCTTTTGCTCTGCCTTTCACTTCATTGATTTTCCTCTCTCTTGTCTCCATTTGGATATTGAGCCATTTATTGAGTTTCTAAAAGTTCTCTCATTATATCCTTTAATCTTTATTTACATTTTAATGTCTCCTGTTTTCTATTTCTTGGCAAAATTTTTTTTATTTTAAAGAGAAACAATTGGTGCTGGGGATTTAGTTCAGTAGCACAGCGCCTGCCTGGCAAGCGCAAGGTTGTGAGTTCGGTTCCCAGTACCAGAAAAACACCCAAAAGAAAAGAAAAGAAATAAAGAGAAAAAAACAAAAATAACAAAAAGAAAGCAACACAAAAACTTATGAAAACGATACAGATTTCAAAACAAGAGGATAGGAAATCAAAAATGGTTGTTGTATTACTTATTGTTATCTTCAAAGTTGTTGCTCAGATTATCAGATATAGGTATGCGAGATTCACCAAATAATTAAACATTATCTGTTCCTTTCAATAAACCAATAGAAATTAGTAGTACAATTATCTTGACTATCTTGTATATATATATGTGTATACATATTTTTCTTTCTTTCTTTCTCTCTTTCTTTCTCTCTCTCTTTCTTTCTTTCTTTCTCTCTCTCTCTTTCTTTCTCTCTCTCTCTCTCTTTCTCCTTTCCCCCATCCCAGTTGTTCTTTTCATTGAACATTTTCTTTCCCTTTCACAATATCTATTGTACCTTTCAGATTTTATTTATGCTTTCAGGTTTTAAATCAGACCTGCATGTGTAAACACCATATTGTCTCCTAGCGAGGTCTGATTTATTTCACTTATGATTATGGTCTCTGGTTGCATCCATTTACCTATAAAAGCCTCTAGTTTATCTTTCTTTAGAGCTGAGTAATACTTCATTGTATAAAACTGCCACATCTCTTTTATCCACTCCTTAGTTGATGGGCATTTCAGTTGTTTCCAAGATTTTTCTATGACAAATTGTGCTACTATAAATATGGATGTACATATATCCCTGTGGTGTGATGTTTTTAATTCCTCTGGGAAAATACCCAGAAAGGGAATAGCTAGGTTAAATGGGACCTCTAATCCTAATTTTTTGAGGAATCTCCAGACTGACTTCCAAAATGGTTGCACCAGTCTACATTGCAACAGTGAAGAAGGATTCCTTTTTCTCCACAGCCCCTCTAGCATTTGTGATTGGTTGATTTCTTGATAGTAGCCATTCTTTCTGGGCTAAGATGGAATGTCAGTGTTGTTTTAATTTGTATCTCTCCAATGATCAACCATGTCGAATACCTTTTCATGTAGTTAATTGTCATTTGTATTTTCTTCATCTGAGAAGTGCATTGTCTTGGTTACTTTCCTCTCATTGCTGGGACAAAATACCTGACACCCAAAATTAAGGAAGGAAAGGTTTAATTCACTTACAGTTTGTGGAGGTTTCAGTCTGTACTTGGCAAGTCACAAGGCAGAGTGGCACATGGCAGAGGGCTACAGCTGATGGCGGCAGAACACAGCAAAGCAACAAACACTAAAAGGGAGGAAATGGCCAGAAGCACCCTCTTTCTCTCCCTTACATATGCAAACTATCCACCCCAGGGCGGGTGTAGCTCTCACACCCATAATCAGTCAAACTCTAAAAGCCTGCCCCATGACCGCATGAGGCTTTGAGGGGACACACAGACACAAACCATAACATGCATATTCATCTCAGATGCCCATTTTTGGATTGGGTCTTTGAATTTGGGGGGGTCTGATTTTTTTCAATTCTTTACATGTTCTACTTAGAAGTCCTTTGTGGGACAGTTAGGTAAAATATTTTCCCACTCTGTGGGTTATCTTTTCACTCTAATGGTGAATTCTTTTGAAGTAAAAAGCATTTTTAATAGGATGAGATCCCAGTTGTTGATTCTCTGAAGTGTTTCCCATGTAGTTTAGGTTTTGTTCATGAAGACTGTGCCTGTCTTCAAGAGTTTGACCTACTTTCTCTTTCAGTAGATTTAGTGTTTCTGCTTTAATATTTAGATCTTTGATCCACTTTGACTTTAGTTTAGTGCATGGTGATAGACATGGGTCCAGTTTTAGTCTTCAGCATGTAGAGAGCCAAGTTTTCCAGCACTATTTATTAAAGAGGCTTTTTTCCAGTGAACATGTTTGGCCCCTTTGTCAAAGATAAGGTGGCTGAGTGTGTTTGTAGCTGTGTCCACATCTTCTAATCTGCTCCAGTTGTCCTCAGGTCTATTTTTTTTTCAGTACCATGCTGATTTTATCATAGTAACTTTGAAGTATAATATCAAGTCAGGGATTGAGATGCCTCCTGGCTTGTCTTTGTTGCCCAAGATTGCCTTTGCTATTCTAGGTCTCTTCTCATTCCAAATGAATTTTAGGAGTGTTTTCTCTAGTTCT
>NW_004955546.1:2378060-2389991 GCF_000276665.1 Chinchilla lanigera
CATACACTAAGTCCATTTGTTTACAGGTTTGGTTCCGTTCTGTTATCTGTTTGCTGATTTTTTGTCTATTTGATCTCTTTGTGATAATAGGGTATTGAGGTCTCCCTTTACAACTGTCTTATTGCTTATTTGATTTTTCATGTCTATTAATAATTGTCTTATGTAGTTGGGTGCTCCTGTATTTGGTGCATATATATTCATAATTATTATCTCTTCCTCTTGAAGTTTCCCCCTAAGAAGTATGTAGTGACCTTCTTTATCTCCCTTGATCATTCTTGGTTTGAAGTTGATGTTGTCTGCAAAAAGAATAGCCACTCCTGCTTTTTTGTGGGTTCCACTGTGTGGAAGATTGTTTTTCATCTTTGATTTTCAGTCTATGAACTTCTTTTCACATTAAATGTATTTCTTGTATACAGCATATTGTTGGGTCTTATTTCTTGATCCACTCTGCCAGTCTGTTTCTTTTGATTGGTGAATTGAGGCTATTTACATTGATGGTTATAACTGATATGTATTGGATTATCTTGGTCATGGTATTTTCGTGTTGTTGGTTTCCTGTTTTTCTCCTCTGCTTAATTGCTTGCTCTGCCTGGTGGTTTCATTCTGTTGTTGTTCTTGGAATTGTAGTCATTTTTTCTCTGTCTAGAATATCTTTTAGTACTCTTTGTAGCATTGGCTTGGTGTTCATAAATCTCTTCAGTTGTTCTTTGTCATGAAAATGTCTTATTTATCTATTACTATTGAAAAATAGTTTTGCAGGGTACATCAGTCTATGTTGGGAGTTGTTTTCTTGCAGGACCTGAAATGCTTCACTCCATGCTCTTCTTGATTTGATGGTTTGTGTTGAGAAGTCTACCATGATTCTGATGGGCTTTCCTTTATATGTAATCTGTTTCTTTTCCCTAACAGCTTTTAATATTCTGTTCTTGTGCTGAAATTTTGGAATCTCAATTATTATATGTGTTGGTGTAGTTTTATTTTGTTTGGAGTTCTAAATACTTCATTTATTTGTATGTGAAATTCTTTTTCCACACTTAGGAAGTTTTCTGCCATTATTTCTGTGAAGATTTTTTAATGTCATTTGTGTTGTCTCCAGCTTTCTCACTGACTGCAATCAATCTTATGTTATTCTTCTTTGCTTCGTCTTGTAGCTATTGGATTAATTTTTTATAGTTTCTAATTTTAAGATAGCTTTTTTCATTATCACTAGCTACAATTCTGTCTTCAAGAGCTGAAATCTTATCCTCTCCTTCATTCAACCTGTTGCATATACTTTCAGGGGAAGTTTTAATCTCTTGGATTTCTATTTCTGTTTCATGGATTCCATTTCTTTTCTATGCTGGGCATTATTTGTTTCCATTATTTTTCTAAGCTCATCTATTCTTTTATCCATGTCTTCTCCAATATCTTGATTTTAAGCATCATTTCTTTCTGTACCTGAGAGATTATTTTCTCCATAGAATTTTCCACTTGTTTTTTCACATTAGTTGCTATCATTTTAGAAAGTTCCAGTGTTTGGTTTCCAATTTCATCTATCTCCTTGAGTTCTGGACTTGTTGTGGGTGCACTGGGGGTCTAGTGTTTCATTTTGCTTTTGCATCTTGTCATTTTCTGTTTTCTCTTTTATATTTTGTTTTCTATGATGATACTTGCTAGTTTCTTATGACATATAGCTTTATTACTAGTATTTAGATTTCCTTAGAGGATGTCTGTTCTTCAGGGATGTCTTCCATATATAGGTGGTTTCTTATAACTATCCCAAGGCCTTAGCTTCCCAATTTACAAAGGATGTGAGATTACTATTTGGCTCAGCTCCCAATCCTTTGGTACGGGACTGTGGTGATTATGACCTCATACAGTCACAGTGCTATCATACAGGGGAGAAAAACTGTTCATAACATGTATGACATCCTGGGTAAAGTAGTACAGTTAGTAATAACAACAATTTCAAGTACAGCTTACCTACTGATAAAGGATAGTAACCATTAACCTGCTACCTCTGACCATGGGAGTAAACCTTAAAATTATGTAACAAAATCAAACATATACTGTGCACTTGTATGCACTGATTTTCCCCTTAGTCAGGTGATTTTACCCTTTTGCCAGGAGAAGAGGGGTTAAGATGTTTAGGGGATGGGCTAATGTGATGACTGAGATCAAATATAGTAGAGTCAGAGCTGGGGATTAAAGGATGATCACCCAAGTTTTGGGAAACTAGAGGACACAGGAGGGAAAGAATAAAACAGAATTTAAAGGAGTAGACAGAAAGGGCAGAGACAATGTTTACTTACTTGAAAGTTTAAATTCAAGTAGTTGAGGAAAGGAAGTGGGTCTATAGAAGAGAATGAAAAAAGATTAAAAACAAAAACATTGAAAAAAGAGAGGAAAAGGAGAAAAGGAACAAAAATGAACAGGAGAGAAGAAAGAAAAAGGAGATGAGAGAAAGAGAGGAGAATACAAAAGGAAAGAAAAAAAACAAAATACAAAAATAACTATCAAATACAGAAGAAAATATGATGGCATCCAACCAGACAGGAAAGGGATAGCCAGTCCAACAAACAAGGGAAAATGAAAGTGGTAAAATACCTCTGGTGTTTAAAGTTCTGTGATAGTGTCCATATTTAATCCCAGAAATGTGTTGGGTATGGAGCTGCTCATGGCCTCTGGCTGTGGGGCCTGGAGCTGGACTTCTACTGGCAGAGTTCTCTGGAGTCCAACTGCTGGCTCCTCACTGCAGCTTTAGACACTTCCATGCTGCTGGTCTCACCATTTACTCTGCCCTCCAAAGACATGTGTGCACCCCTGCACCTGGGACCCAGCTGTTGTCCTGTGTCTCAAGTTCTGGGGTTCCTGTCAGTCTACTCAACAAAGGCATGTGTCCTTTTACTCCTCCTAAAGACCTTGCTGTCCCTGAGACAGTGGAAGAAGTGCAGAGCACAGACTCACACTCCTCTAGCAGTCCCCACTGTCCCAGAGGAGACGGAGGAAGCTCCGAGTGTGGACCCACTCTCCTCTGGCAGGTCCCAGCATCTCAGGTGGCAAAAATTTTTTAAAAATTGTTTTAACATGTCTGTAATTCACAAAACCATTTTTATCATGGCTGCTTTTAACCATTTGTTATAAAGTACCAATATCTCTGTCATCTTGATGTTGTTCATTGATTGTCTTTTAAAATTCACATTGAGATGATCTTAGTTCTTGGCATGATGAGTGACTTTAAACTGAAACTGAATATTTTGGGCACTATGTTATGAGACTTTGCTTTTTATTGGAACCTTGTGATTTTTGCGAATGTTTTGACATTGTTCTGACAAAGTGAGAGAGAACACCTGATTACTCTCAGGTGCTTTCCAGTCCCAACCAGACCCCTCAAATCCCCCTCAGTAACATAATGCACAGTGGTACCTTACAAACCCTGAGGTGATTGTATGTATTCCATTTTTAAAGATTTTCATGGGCATGATTCAGACATTTAGGAGTTCACATTATTATATTCTCATATATAATAAATGAGTAATTATGATGCTAAGTAATAATGATTTATTGTTATTGTTAATACTAATTCTTTTCTATTTCCAACAGTGCTCAATTAGCAGCCACTAGTGATCTAGAGGGACACTGTTCACTAGATGACTTTCCTTCATTGTCTCCTAATGGTGTCCTTGGTGCCATCCCCTAACCCTGATAGACCTGGATTGGTATCAAGAGACAGTTGAATGGTAAACATATGTCAAGTAAATTTCTATTACTTCCATTTCTGCTCCTGTTGGTGTAATAACCCCCAATCTGGATGGCTGGATGAATGGCCAGTTTAGTGCTCTAGACTGCATTTTAGAAAAGGAATAGGTAAACGGTTGGCTAGTTGGAGGGAGGATTCCATTGTTCACTGTTCTGTCCTGGAGGTTTTGCTCAGCAAGGAGTCTCTTACTAGTGCAGGAACAGGACAGAGACCGAGGGACACAGGAGGGTAGGAAAGCGGCTTGGGATTACAAGTAAGCACACTCCCAAGTTCTCCAGAGACCCAAATAAGTTCTTCTCTGCTTTCTCTTCCATAATTTCAACAGCAGAGATGTCCATTGACATATCACTTTGGTTTATTCCAGACATGGACAGCGACTTCATTAAAGAAAGAAGATTTGCAGATGAGATGCACATGTTGAAATTTTCACTCAGATAAAGGACATCTCAAATGTAAGTGTTTATTTACTTACATTTTAGCTGCATAGACAATCGTCCATGTTGATTTACTGGAAATGTGAAAGAGTAGAGGCTAGAGCTCTGGTACTGTGAGCTGGTTGTGGATGAGATGTGGCCCTAAAATAACCAGACAACATTGCCACTCATGACTGGTGTGACTAGAACATCTTGGCTGGGGCATTCATTTGTTGTGATTTCTTTGAGCTAATCTCTCACACACACAAAAAGCAGAAGCATTTGTTTTGGCTCAGTGAGAAAGCAAGATCAGAGATCTGAGATGAATACCAGTAGACCAAAATGGCAAAGTCTCATATAAAAGAATTTTATGATATGAGGAAAGGAAAAGAATATTTGTTCTAGTCAGGTAAACAATATGGAAGTCAGAATTAATCAGAAAATAATTGTTGGAAGGCATGGAGTTCCTCTTACTGCTTAATGCCAAGCATCCTTAAACCTATGGACTGAAGGTTCCAAAGATAGAATATCTGTCTTGACTGACCACTAAGCATGGGAAAACACATCTTTTACACTGACCTACCTCAGGCTATATGTCAAAATGACCTGGGTTGATTCTGTAACAAACCCATTAGAGCTGATTTGTGACTATTCTAATGAATTTCCAAGGGCTAGGACTACAGAAAAATTTTCTATCTATAAATGTGTAGTCCAAAACATGAAAAAGAACTCTTAGTATATGATGAAAGAACTTTTTGGAGATATGACAGTATTCCATACCATAGTTTGTGTGTGCATATGTGAGTGTATGCATGTGTGTGCATGTGTGTGTGTGTGTGTGTGTGTGTGTGTGGTGCTGAGGACTGAATTGTGACCTCAAGTATGCTAGGTAAGCACTCTACCACTCTGTTATACCCTCTGCTACAGTTTGTTTATTTCAGTTATAGTTTTCCTTACTCAATAACTAAAGGACTTTTTCTTAGTTGGCAATATAGAAAAATGATCAATACTGTTAAAATTACATTAACTACACTCACAGTTCTTATTTATAAAACAAAATTTTAAAAAATATAGTAAGCAAGCCCAAATGCAATGCTGAGGTTATTTTACATGTTTAATAAAATAAAGTTCTGTATTCTTCACCCAGGAACCTGCCATATAGTTCGATGACACTAGATTGAAGAAATGGAAAGGCCAATGCTGGTGGGAGCAGTGAACTGCACAGCTATTCTGGAGTTCACCCTGGAGGGCTTCCCTGTAGTCCAGCACCTGGGGAAGGTCCTCTTCCTGCTGCACCTGCTGGCCTACCTGGCCTCTGTCATGGGAAACTCACTCATCATCACAATCACCTGGGCTGACCAGCGCCTCCACACACCTATGTACTTCTTCCTCAGCACTTTCTCCTTCTGTGAATGCAGTTTCATCACCACGGTTATTCCTAAACTCCTGACCATCTTTCTGTCAAGAAAGCACACAATTTCCTTTGCTGCATGCTTCACACAAGCATTTGCTTTTCTTTTCCTGGGTGCAACTATTTTTTTCTTGATGGCTGTACTGTCCCTGGATCAGTACCTGGCCATCTGCAAACCTCTGCACTACCCTACCATCATGAACCCAAGGACATGTGTCCTACTGGTCACTGCCTGCTTCTCTTTGGGATTTCTACTCATGGCAGGTCCGATAATCATGCTGTCCCAGTTGTCCTTCTGTGGCTCCAATGTCATCCCTCACTTCTTCTGTGATTTTGGACACTTGGCAAAACTCTCATTTTCTAAAAACAGATCTATTGAAACATTATTCTTCAACCTTGTCTTTTTTCTCCTTTTTACATCCTTCCTTATGACCGTCATCGCCTACAGCAACATACTAGTCACAATTGTGCGCCTCCCATCAGCCAAGGAGAGGCAGAAAGCCTTCTCCACCTGCTCCTCTCACCTCGCTGTCCTCTCTCTGATGTACGGCAGCTGTGTCTTCATCTATGTGAAACCAAAGCAAACAAGCAGGCTGGACTCCAACCGAGAGGCTGCTCTAGTAAACACAGTGGTGACCCCGCTGCTGAACCCTGTCATCTACACCCTGCGGAACAAGCAGGTGCACCGGGCACTGAGGGACGCTCTGTCCAGGGTGAAGTTGCAGAAATAGAATCACAACATTTTATTGGTGGCGTGTACTTTCCCTTCTACCGAATCCAACTTTTTTTTTTCTATTTCTAGAGTCTTTGAAATGAACGTTTGAAATTAACTTTGAAATGAACGTCAATTTTTTTCAGTTCTGTTTGTTTATCCTTAGAATAGCGGTTAATGTATCCAACAACCCAATCTAAGAGCTCCAATAGTTTTCTTCATATAATGATGAGAATACCTTCCTGAATTTTTTATCACTTCAAAATTAATAAAATTCAACATATTAATGGAAAATCTAATATACACATATTTGTTTGATATGTTGAATTCCAAAACCAAAAGTCTCATGGTTCCACTATATATTTGTGAGTGTATGGACTAGGGGACATTCCTGCACACTGAGAATATCAGAGTGATCCAAAGACATATGTAACATGTCAGCATATTGAATTTTAGAGGGTGTCAATGCATTCCTTTAAACCATTCAATACAATTGTTTTAAATGTTGAATATTTGATATGTAAATGCAAATTTTTACAATTCAACTTCCACTGTGATGGAGGCATATAAAGTTTCTAGTTGAAATTGAAAGTTTTGGCTGGTTCATTGGTTTGAATACTAGACAGAGCCTGAAGAGCTGAAGACAAAAACCTATAAGAAAGGAATAAGACTTAGAAGAAATTGAATATTTGTGATTGTTTCCCTGCTACAGAAAATTTAAACAAAATGAGATAATTCAAATCAGAGGTGGAAATAAAGCTAATTATGCCAGTAAAGTCTCTCCAAATGGATCTATGAGCAAGTCTCTACCTTAATGGCATGGGAGGCTTGGGTATGATCACTTCCTGGTGTAATTTCCAGGACTAATGTGAAATGATGGTCCAGATAATAGTTGACACAGGTACAATATAAACACGCTTGATAGAAAGTCGTGGGATGTCTAATGGAAGAGTCTGATTACATTTGCAACTGTAATTTAGTTATTAAAGATTATGGTAGGAAATGAGGGACTTGTGACAAAACTCTGGTACTGGAGCTTGCTTGGCATAGGTGGTTAAAGGCACCTCTGTGGTTTGCTTTTACCATATTGTACTGTGATTGTGGGAATCATGAATGGCTGTTTTGGAAAGATTCTGGGGATACAAATATGAAAGAATTTGAAGAATAGATGACTCAACTAACAGAATATGCATTTTATAAATGCCGAGTGTACTTAAGGATGTCCATAAAACACTGTAAAATTGTTTCTTTTTCCTCACATTGGAATATTTGTTTCACTAATATAATTTCTCCTCTAGTGATTTTTTTCCAGAATGACCAGTGAACTGTGTGGTCATTTCTTTTTGAGTTCTTTGAAATTTGAAACTTTAATGACTGATGTTGGTAATCTGCCTTGGAATAAATGCGTAAAAGATACAATTTTAAAGAAGTACATAGTTTAGAAGTATTTGATTCTGTGTTATTAACACAATTTTTGCCACAATCTGACATACCACAGATATACTACAACTGGTTTATCCATGACTCTGTTGATGGATTTTGAGCAGTTTCCATCTTTTGGTAAAGTAAATAGTACTGCTGTGTTCATGTATTTGCCTAAATACATATTCTCAATTCTTGTGAGTTAAGAAAGGGATGGTGGTGGGAGAAGTGGGGAGAAAGCACTCATGGGGCAAGAGATTTCCTTTCTGGTGACATCTGGGTAGTTTCCATTTTTGGCTGTTGTAATGGTACTGCTGTGAACATCTGTGTGCATGTATTTGTCTGCAAATTGATTTTAATTCTTTTGTAACTAAAAGAACAACTAGTTCTTTATAAACCTAGGACAGAAATTGTGGTGGGGTGACTGGGGAGCACCTGACTGAAGGTTAAGTGGTTTCCTTTGAGGTGATGAAAATGCTTTGTAATATTGATAGAGATCGTGATTACATACATTTTGAATGTACTATATGGCACAGAATTGTTCAATTTTTAGATAATTAATTTTGTAGGTGTGCTAATTTCAAATAAAAAATTCTGTATTCTTTAAAGTTTTATATATTGTTGAAAGTTTTACAATAAAAAATAAGAGTCCCTCTTATCCAGGGCAGCTGAGTGGGTGATGCAAACCTCATTACCCACCACAACCTCCACAACATAAAACAAAGATGAACAGGAACCCAGAAACCAAAGTAGCTCTGGGAGGACCCCAGGGCCCATTTAAGACTTCACATCAATGCGGTGCAGCAGAATCAACTGAAGAGTATCTACACAGGAAGGAGTTCTGGTGAGCTTGGCAGAGCTGAGATGACAGGAGATGGGTCAGAAAAAAGACAGAGGTTGAGGCTCTTGATGTTAGCTGTGAGGCAGAAGACAGCATGTTCCTCCACAACCTGCCTTCTAAGGACACCAGCACCATTTATATCTGAGGGAACCCAATGGCCATCCCTGCTGGGAACACCAGAGATGGAAATGTGGCCACACACATCTGCCCTCCAGGAAACAGCTGCTGTGCCCCACTCTGGGTCCCAGGCTGCCACCTCTCCCCAGCCTGTGCATCCACCTGACCTTCAAGCCCTGGTTGCCCCACGAGTGCACTTGCTCCAAACAAGGCTCTGTGGGTGCACTGTTCCTGACCCCATGTCCCATACATAGGAGCCACTGCATTGTGAAGTAGCTTGATCCAGCTCCCAGAAGCAGGGTTTCTATCTTGACACGGTTCCCCTGTCAAGACCTTGGCTCTGCTCACATTGAGAGCTACCTTATATTCTGAACCTGGCTTGGAGGTTGCACAGTATAAGCATGCCTCCAAGACTAGAGTCAGTACTATTATGACCAAACTCATGCCCTGGATCCTGGTATCTGTGTGTGCCTATTCTTGGGGCACCAGCTCAGCTGCCATGGACAGCCAGCCCACTCTGACCTCAAAACCACTGTAAACTATACACACCCATGCTCCCATCTCCCGTGTCCTGGCTGCTACACAAACTTGCATACTATAATGAACTTGGTCCTGGAGTGTCAGTATCCTGGATACCGTTACCATAATAATCCCTACCCCCAGAGCTGTAGTCACCCCATATATGTCCATGCTTTAGACCTTGGCTTCCTGGTTATTGTATGAGTTTCACACCTCAGACACCAGAGCCACTGCAACAGAGAAGGGCCTGAACACCATACCCAATGTTAAGAGAATTTTCTGGACCACAGTTTCTCAAATGGAGAAAAAAGAGATTGAGAGATTGGAGAAAATTCATCAGATGCTGACAGCCATTTCTTCTGAAGACATAACAGTGCTCTTTGTGATAGTAGACCTTGACAGCACAAAGCTCTGCAGCTTTCATCTGCATGCATCTTAAATACAGGGCTGACTCTTTAACAAATGGTGGTAGAAAAATTGGCTAAAGACTAAAACCTTTCTTCCACATGCTGAAGACTAAAACTAGACCCATGTCTATCACCATGTACTAAACTAAAGTGAAAATGGATCAAAGATCTAAATATCAAAACAGAAACACTAAATCTACTGGAAGAGAAAGTAGGTAAAACTCTCAAAGACATAGGGGTAAGCAGAGACTTCATGAGCAGAAACCAAACTGCACAGGAAATACTTCAAAGAATCAACAACTGGGATCTCACCTTATTGAAAAGTTTCTGCACATCAAAAGAAATCAACAAGAGAGTAAAAAGAAAACCCACAAATTGGGGAAAAAATTTTATCCTACTGCCCCTCAGACAAAGGACTACTATCTAGAACATATAAAGAATTTTAAAAAATCAGGCCCCCAAAATTCAAAGTCCCAATCCAAAAATGGGCATCTGAGATGAACACACACTTCTCAGAGGAAGAAATACCAATGGCGAATACATGTATGAAAAAATGTTCAACATCATTAGTCATTAGAGAAATGCAAATTAAAACAACACTGAGATTTCATCTCACCCCACAAAGAATGGTTATCATTAAGAAATCAACCAATGAAAAATTCTGTATAGGCTGTGGGCAAAAAGGAACACTTCTCCACTGCTGGTGGGAGTGTCAATTGGTGAAACCATTGTGGATATCAGTCTGGAGATTCCTCACAAAACTAGGATTAGAAGTCCCACTTAACCCAGCTATTCCCCTTCTGGGAATATTTCCAGAAGAATTAAAAATGTCATACCACAGTGATGTATGTGCACCCATGTTTATAGTGGTGTAATTTGTCATAGCTAAATCTTGGAAATAACACAAATGTCCATCCACTGAGGAATGGATAAAAACTCTGTGGTGTTTCCATACAATGGAGTATTACTCAGCTATAAAAAAGATAAACTCAAGGCTTTTGTAGGTAAATAGATCTAACTAGAGACCATACTCATAAGTGAAATACATCAGGCCCACATGTGTAAACATCATATTGTCTCCCTGGTGTAAGAACATGAAAGAGTAAATAAAACCCGAAATGTACAATAGATAATAAGAAAGGGAAAGAAGTTGCTCAAAGGAAGGAACAACTGGGATGAGGGAAAGAAGAAAAAGAAAGTACTAAGGCATTTTATATATAATGAATCAGTGGCATAACTTTACTGTTGGTGTCTGATGGTTTGTTGAGGGAACAGTTAATGTTTAGAAGTTTTTTAAAAATATTTTGACCAATTCTGCATGTTTGTGTCTGGTAATCTGAGCAACTTATGTGATGACAACAATTTTCAGTGTAATATCCATTGGTGAATTCCTACAATCCTGCCTACTGACACTGTGTATTGTCTCTAATGTTCATTTAAATTATTATTTTATTATTCCCTTTAATGACTTGATCAATCTTCTATTCTTACATCTGGCAATCTGAGCAACTTCGCTGAAGATAACAATATGAAATGTAACAACCACTGTTCATCTTTATCATTTGGTTTTGAAACCCTGTATCATTTTTAATGTCCTCCTTTGAGTTGTCTTTTTTTGGTACTATTTTCTTTAAAATCAAAAAAGTAAACAAACAAACAAATAAAAATGTAGGGCTGCATAAAGCTACACTGTGGTGCCCCCAGTAGGATCTGAATAGAGCTCCCCACCTTAGGGGGTTGGTGTTCCCACCATATACTTCAAAGACCTTTTCCCACAAAAACAAGGCTCTAAGGTTGGAAGAGGATTCTACTCCACTAAATGCACAGACATCAAGACAAGACAAGAAACCCAAAATACCAAGAAGAAAGATAATCTGAAGAAAATAATAATTTCACTGCAGTTGACCCAAAAGAAATGGGCATGTATAAACTATATGGTAAAGAATGCAAAATCGTCAGTCTAGAAAGCTCAGGAAACTTAAAGAATATACTAAGAAACAATTCAATAGTATCAGGAAAGAATTTAATGACACTAATTAGAAGTTTTATAGAGATGAAATCATTAAAAACTGCAATAAAGACTGTCAAAAGAAAATTTTCCCAAGCTACAGAAAGAATCTGTGAAGCCAAAGACAAATTATCTTAAAATTACAAAGGCGAAAAATCAGAGAATATAGAGAAAGAATGAAGGAAGATTATGAGATATATGAGACAGCATCAAAACTTCTAGCATTGAACATCTAGGAGTTAAGAAGCAGCTGGTGTTACTCAGCCACCTAATCTTTGATAAAGGGGCCAAACAGACTCACTGGAAGAACAATAGCCTCTTTAATAAATGGTGCTGGAAAAA
>NW_004955546.1:2411824-2412843 GCF_000276665.1 Chinchilla lanigera
GAAGAGAAAGTAGGTAAAAATCTTGAAGACATAGGGATAGGCAGAGAGTTCATGAACAAAAACCAAACTGCACAGGAAATATTTCAAAGAATCACCAACTAGGATCTCATCTTATTGAAAAGTTTTTGCACATCTAAAGAAATCACTAACAGAGTAAAAAGAAAACCCACAAATTGGGAAAAAATTTTAGCCAACTGTCACTTGGACAAAGGACTTCTATCTAGAACATATAAAGAACTAAAAAAAAATCAGCCACCCTAAATTCAAAGATCCAGAAAGTAATCAAACAAAAAATGCAATTTATAAATTAGTGAAATAGCTAGTTCTTTGAAAGGAATAGTAAAATGGTAATATTAAGATGGTATTAGTGAAAAAAATTAGAAAAAATAAGTAAAAGTAAAAGCATAAAAAATAAATAAACTGAAAGCTTTTAGTTTTTGTCCATTTAGTATGATGTTTGCTGTTGATTTGTCATAGATGGCTTTGATCAGATTGAGATAAAGACCATCTACTCTGATTTTCTGTAGGGTTTTTGTAATGAATGAGTGTTGTACTTTGCCAAAAGCTTTTTCTGCATCTATTGAGATGATCATGAGTTTTTTGTCCTTGTCTCCATTGATATGGTATATAATGTTCATTGATTTGCACATATTGAACCATCCCTGCATCCCTGGGATGAATCCCACTTGGTCATGGTGTATGATTTTCATGATGATTTGCTGCATTCTGTTTGCTAGTATTTATTGAGTATCTTTACATCTATGTCATTAGGAAGATTGGTCTGTAATTTTCTTTCTTGATTGGGCCATTCTCTGGTTTTGATATCAGTATAATACTTGCCTCCAGAAATGAGTTAGGGAGAATTGCTTCCTTTTCAAATTCATTGAAGAGTTTGAGGAGTGTCGGCATCAAATCTTCTCTGAATTTCTTGTAGAATTCTTCTGCGAATCCATCAGGACCAGGGCTTTTCTTTGTTGGTAAGTTTTTAATCACATTTTCAATCTCATTAATTAATATTG
>NW_004955546.1:2413253-2424290 GCF_000276665.1 Chinchilla lanigera
GTATCCTGGCTTCCTGCTGAGTCACTTAGCCAAACCTCTAGACTCCCCAAGTTGACACAATGTTTCAACCATAACAAGGATTTTTATATCTTCTTGATTCAACTTTGGTAATTTGTACTTATGTCAGAATCTGTCCATTTCTTCTGAGTTTTCTATCGTTTAGAAAGAAAGATTTTCAAACTGGGTATTAATGATTTTTTGAATTCCTATAGAATCCGGAGTGGTTTTACCCTTTTTATTCCTTATTGCATGAATTTAATTTTTTTCTTTCCTTTTTTTGATAAGGTTGGCTAGGGATTTATCAATTTTATTTATTCTTTCAAAGACCCAATTCTTTGATTCATTAATTTTTTGTAGTGTTTTCTTCATCTCAATTGTGTTAATTTCTGCCCTGCTCTTTATAATTTCCTCCCTTCAGATGCAAACTGTGATGGCAGCAGATTGTGGACTGCCTGGTCCAGTGTCCCCACGCAGCTGAAGGTACGTGCAGGGCTGAGATGCTAAGTGTGTTTGCAACAGCTCATGGACCACCTGGTCCAGTGTCCCCAGTCAGCTCAGGGCACACACAGGATCCCAAGGTGACCCACAGTGGCTGCATATGATGGACTGCCTCGTCCAGTGTCGACCGGCAGCTGAAGGCACTTTCAGGGCCCAGACATACTGCAATGGTGTCAGAATCATTGGCCACCTGCTCTATTGTCCCTAGGAAGTTGATGGAGCAGACCTGGCTCTAGGGACTCAGACACAAACTGTGGTGGTTGCAGAACGCACGTTGTTGTGTCTGCAGTCTTCAGACAGCTGATGTAGCAAGCAGGGCCCAGACATGAACCACGGTGGCAGTGGGTCATAGACTGCTTGGTCCATGTCACCAGGCAGCTCAGGGTGCATGCAGGGACCAAATGCAGACTTCCTAAGAATTATGTATTCATTTCAGATGCCCAGTTTTGGACTGGGTCTTTGAATTTGTGGGGCCTAATTTTTTTCAATTCTTTATATGTTCTAGATATAAATTATTTGTCTGAAAGACAACTGGCTATAATTTTGCCAACTCTGTGAGTTGTCTTTTCACTTTGCTGATTATTTCTTTTGTTGTGCAGAAGCTTTTTAATAAGGTGAGATCCCATTTGTTGATTCTTTGTAGTATTTTCCTTGCAGTATGGGTTTTGTTCATGGAGTCTCTACCTACACCTATGTCTTCAAGATTTCTACCTATCTGTTCTCTAGTATGTGTAGTGTTTCTGTTTTAGTATTTAAATATTTGATCCATTTTGTCTTTAGTTTAGTGCCATGCTCATAAGTGAAATGAATCAGACGTATACGTGTAAACATCATATTGTCTCATTAGTGTGACAAACAAAGAGTAAATAAGAGTTAAAATGTAAAGCAGATATTGTGAATAGGGAAGGAACTGTTCAAAAGAAAAGAAAAACTGTGAAGGGAGAAAAGGGAAAGGAATGAAGGGAAAGGAAAAAAATATATATATATACACAGAAGACAAGATAGTTATATAGTTAGTTTCTCTCAATTTCTTGAGAAGAAAGTTTTGTGCTAATACTTTCTTGGACAATATTTGATGCCTATATCTTATATTCTGAATAATTACTATGAATATAACAATATGCAATGTATTGATTATTTCTGTCCTACTAGCCTGTTTTAAAACACTGTTTGATTGTCCTATTTTCTGTTTAAATTTTTAAAAAGTTGTTATTGACTTCAAACAACTATAAGATATTTTATGTAAGAATTAAGGTCATCACAAAACCTATAACCATTGCACAAAGGATTAAAAATAATGAATCAAGTGCCAGGGATATAGCTCAGCGGCACAAGTGCCTGCCTGGCAAGCACAAGGTCCTGAGTTTGATTCCTGATACAAAAAGAATAATCAAAGCAGAGCACTATGGAAAATCATCTAACCAAGAAGGAAAGAAGGGAGGGAGGGAGGGAGGGAGGAAGGAAGGAAGGAAGGAAGGAAGGAAGGAAGGAAGGAAGGAAGGAAGGAAGGAAGGACCTACAAAATAACCAGAAAAAAATGGCACTGGTAAGTCCTTACCTATACATATTAACTTGAGTGCAAACAGATTAAATTATCCAATTAAAAGGCAGATAGTGGCTATGAAAACAAACAAACAAAAAACACAAGCCCCAACTCTGTGCCACCTATAAGGAGTTCATTTCACCTTGAAGAGCATACACAGATCAAATGTGAGGTGACAGAAAGGCAGACATAGCTATACTTAGATAAAATAGATTTCAAATAAAATAATGTAAAATGATTAAAAAATCATTATACAATGCTAAAGCGTTTACTCATCAAGAAGTTATTCCAATTATAAATGTATATGCTCCCAATATTGGAACACCTAAATATATAAAGCAAATGTTAATAGACTTAAAGTAAGAGACTATAACTAATAGACTATAATAAGAAGGAACCTCAATATGACACTTTCAAAAATGGACACACTATTTAGTTAGAAAATCAATAAGGAAACTTTGGGGCTGGTGAGATAGTTTAGCAGCACAATACCTTCCTGACAAACACAGGTCCTGAGTTCAATTCCTGGTACAAAAATAAATAAATAAAAGAAACAGAAAACAATAAGGAAACATTGGACTTGACCTACATGATAGACCAAATTGATCTAATCAACATATACAAAACATTCCACTTAACAGTAGCAAAATACACATCCTCACAGGCACTCACACACAAATTCTCAGTGGTAGGTCACTAAGTCTTATAAATTTAGAAATATTGAATATATATCAACTGTGTTTTCTGATTAAAATTGTGTGAACCTAAAAACAATTACACAACTATATGCAAATTAATCAATGTTTTCCTGGAAAACAACTGGGTGAATAAACAAAAAGGAAAATTAAGACATATTTTGAGGCAAATGAAAATAGAAACATAACCTACTGAAACTTGTAGAGCTCAGCAAAAGAAGGGGATAGGGAAGTTTATGGTGAAATAAGGATACTTTGTTGATGGAGAGCACTATGAATCAGCCCTGAGGACTTTAATTAACCAATTGCCTTTTTATGTTTACTTGTGAGTCTGTTCAAGGCCTAGGCTCCTTGTCTGAACATAGGTGGTGGACTCATAGTAAGTGAACCTCTGTGAGTCACTGATCCCTACTAAAACCTGAAATGTCAGATGAAGCTGGAAAGTCTCAAAGGGTAAAACAAGATCACAGCCAAGGACACTGGATCCAATCTCAACTAGATAAAGACTATAGCCTGAGGCATCTCACTCCTTGGTAGACTAACTTCATCCTTGTTAAGGATTAATTTAATCTCTAACTTGGAGAAGTCCTTGAGCGATTCCACCCCTCTTGTGTACTCTCCTCCTTTCTTCTGATAACCAAATAAATATAGGCCACAGAGAAGGACTTGATCTTAGCTGCCAAAGAATCTCAGATTCTGTGAGAGGGGTCTGATCTTCCTGGAGCCTTGAAATCATTCCATTTGCATCTTTTTATTTAGCCTTTGCTGTACACTCGTTTAGGAGATTGCAGACTTGATCAGCCTGCAATAACTAAGGAATATTATTAACCTGATACTTTATGGTTTGATTTGAGCAGTGGCTCCATGGCTGTTTATTTGTGTAAAAAGCATCAACTTGTACATTTATGACTTGTGCATTTTATAGTATGCAAATTATAATTCAGTAAAGAAAATGATAGGTTAAAAAGCAAAAACAACAGGTAATATAACAACCATTGTTAACTCCTATTATCTTGTTTTGAAATCCTGTATTATTTTTGTGTTGTTTTGTTTTTATCTTTGTTGTTATTTTGTTGTTTTTTCTCTTTAAAATAAAAAGAAATTTAAAAGCAAAAACAAGACATTTAATTATATTTTTAAAATTATTTCTGTTGTTTGGGGTGATTTTATTGATATGTGTACTTTGGAATTTTACTCGTTTTATGCCTTTGGGTAGTCATGCCAAATCTAACAGTGCAGATCCTCACAGAGGACCTTGAAGATAACAGACTGATGCATGACATTGCCATGCACAGTGAGATGGCACTTACATTTCTACTGACATTTTCCATTTCCAACAATGAACTGTGCAATGACCCTTGGGAATTTGCTGCACACTTCATTACAACTTGCTTCCCTTGCCCTCCTCTAATGAAGTCTGAATGCCAGGACTTTGTCCATGTGGAGCATGCCTGACCTCACTAGAGATGGTAAGTGGTCCCAAGGTGATACAGTGCAAAGAGATTTAGGCACAGTTTCGTTTATGACCACAGCAGTCCCACTTATGCACAAAGGTGGGCCACAGCTAGGTGGCAGAAAAGTGGCTAATGGGCTCTGTGAACAAGGAAATCTGACCTCTGTTGCCTTCTTTGCCTGAGTCTTTTTTTGGGATGGGTGCACAAGCAGCCAAGTTTCATGTTCATGGTGAACTATGTCATCATGTCCCATGGAATGAATGAACATGTCACACAGACTAACAGGAATATGGTCAGGATTTCTACATAGTTACAGTGCAAATGCTAGGGCAAATGTGAGGTGTTTTGTACTCTTTTCATGGTCTAGGTGGATTTATTAGCCAGGTTGAGATAAAGGAAACTGTGATTCTCAGTCCTCCAGGGCCTAGAAAGCTCTGTCTTCCTTGGTAATAATCAGCCTTGATAATTTCTATTGATTTAAGATGTGAGACATCCATTGGCTATTTTATAGATCAAAAATAGGTTGATTTCAATTAAGAATGTCATCTTTTCTTTTTTTAATCCAGGAGAAAGATCCTGGCATATTGGAAGAAAAAAGAAGCACATAAACAGAGAA
The DNA here is from genome assembly GCF_000276665.1 of Chinchilla lanigera. Classification (NCBI taxonomy): domain Eukaryota; kingdom Metazoa; phylum Chordata; class Mammalia; order Rodentia; family Chinchillidae; genus Chinchilla; species Chinchilla lanigera. The sequence continues at coordinate 2,418,060 of NW_004955546.1, forward strand.
GCTCTCTTTCCCGGGAACAACTTCTTGGTAAATACTTGACATCTGATTGATTTGTAATTTCATGAGTCACACTTTTAAACCAGAGACTGCTTATATTTAAGCTAGTACTGTGGATAGTGCATAAAACGCAGGTTTGAACAAATCAAAGAATTAAATCAAACAAAGTTGCATTTGGTGACTGATTCACTAGAGCACTTATCTCCAGCAGAGGCTATGACTCCCTTCCCCTAGATTAAACATCAACTCACCTGCTTTCAATCCAGGTCCTGGCTGAAAAGTCTATGTTCTTCTACTGCAAGGAACATGCAGGCATGATTCCAGCCACACCAGAATCTTCCAGCATAAAAATAATGCCCACAGAGGGAGAAATGTTGAAGGTGCAGCAAAAGGAAGGTCTTCTGTTCTGCTGAGTTGGAGGAATGAGGGTGACAGTGATGTCCCCACATGAGGTTTGTATACTGAGCCTGGACAGTGAAGTAATGGGACAATTCTTTCCTGTATTTACATGCAGTTTCTCTTAAATTCATGGCTGGGTAGTTCTGGGATTCTGCAATAGTGAGTTTTCGTGCTCATTCTAGGGACTTAGGGAAAGAACTCAAGATAAATGGATGTCAGGTTAATAACTGGATTGGAATATGTTGATGGGAACACAAGTTTTTATGCTGTCTATTTTTAGAGGGCTAAAATCAGTTCATCGGAGGGCTTCCTAGAGTGCATGTTTTACTAGAAGTGTAGAAATGATACACTTTGTTCTTCACTCATATCACTGGTCTTGTCCTGCAGTTTTCCCGGTTATCCTTCTGTGCTCCTAATGTCATTCCTCACTTTTGTAACCTTGGTTTACTGATCCACCTCTCCTGTTCTGACCTCAGATTTATGGAGATGCTGACTTTTAACCTAACTTTGTTCATCCTGTTTACTTCCTTCCTTATAGCCATGATCATGTACAACAACATACTGGTCACTATCATGCCTCTCCTATCAGCCAAAGAGCAGCGGAGAGCCTTCTCCACCTGCTCCTCTCACCTCGCTGAAGTGAGAGCCTCCATTGTACAATATTATCTGTTGTGTATATGTTTTTAGTCATACATTTTATCTTCAGAAAACACTGCTTTTTCATTTTACTTTCCTTACCTTGTGAAGTATTAGTCAAAGATTCTAGATACTACTTTCCAGAAAATTTGTTATATATAAAAATTATTCTAAAAAAAGAGCGAAGCAAAGCCAAGAAAGTTCCATATTTACAGTCTGACAAAAGAACATTTCAAAATAATTTATAATAAAATATCTAAAATAGAACATGGTTCTTCATTCAAAAGAGTAATGTCAAGTAGTGCTTTGGTTTTGATTGTAGACAGAGATCAATCATTACGTTTTGGTGATAGTCTTGTTCTTTGTAGTACATGTTTGCAGCATGTAATGTTTACATTTATTGTGGGGAGATTGTACATGTACATAACACATCTTAATTCTGAATTTTTGTCCCTTTCCCTACTCCTCCTTCCCTGATCCTGCCGACTCTTCTTTAAAAGCTTTATTTCCATCTTTTTCTTCAACTATTTTTAAAACCCTTTTCCCTTCCTTCTCTTTTTCCTTTCTGTCTCTTGTTCCGTTCTTATTTGAAAAAGGTCTCCATATTTCCTAATATCTGTCCTTCAATTTTCTCCTTATTTGTATTTTGGGTTTCTCATAGGTCAAAGAAGGTTGATGATAGACAGAGAAATGGAGATAAGGAATGGGACGACTGTTCAGGAGTTCACTCTGGAGGGCTTTCCTGAGGTCCGGCACCTGGGGAAGGTCCTCTTCCTACTGCATCTGCTGGCCTACTTAGCTTCTGTCATGGGGAACTCGCTTATCATCACAGTCACGTGGGCTGACCGACACCTCCACACACCTATGTATTTCTTCCTCAGCACTTTCTCCTTCTGTGAAAGCGGTTTCATCACCACAGTTATTCCTAAGCTGCTGACCATTTTTCTTTTAGGACAGCAAGCAATTCATTTCACTTCTTGTCTCACACAGGCCTTTTCTTTTTTGTTTCTTGGATCAACAATTTTCTTCCTCATGGCTGTGATGTCCTTGGATCGATACTTGGCCATTTGCAGGCCTCTCCAATACTCGGCCATCATGAGCCTGAGGGTCTGCTTCTTTCTGATTTTCTTCTGCTATATTTTGTCCTTCGGTCTTATCACTGGGCTTGTCCTACAGGTTTCCCAATTGTCCTTCTGTGGCCCCAATGTCATCCCTCACTTCTTCTGTGACCTTGGCTCTCTGATCCATCTCTCCTGTTCTGACCCAAGATCTACAGAAATGCTGACTTTTGGCCTAGCTTTATTTATCCTGCTTACTTCCCTCCTTATAACCATCATAGCCTACAGCAACATAGCAGTCACAATCATGGGCCTCCCATCAGCCAAGGAGAGGCAGAAAGCCTTCTCTACCTGCTCCTCTCACCTTGCTGTCCTCTCTCTGATGTATGGCAGCTGCATCTTCATCTACATTAAGCCAAAGCAAACGAGCAGGCTGGACTCCAACCGAGAGGCTGCTCTGGTGAACACGGTGGTGACTCCATTGCTGAACCCTGTCATCTACACCCTGCGCAACAAGCAGGTGCACCAGGCACTGAGAGACATGCTGTCCAGGGTAAAGTTGCAGAAATAGGGTCAGAGAGCTTTGCAGGGTTCGTGGGTCTTCTTGGTTATCTTTCTCAACATGTCCCCTTTGTAGCAATCCTTCTGTAGAACTTTGAGTTGCTGTTGTCCTGATTATCCTAATTTTCACCTAAGTGGTTGCTTCCTTACCTTGCAGTTCCTTTCAGTGTATCAAAACTCAGATTATTTCTTTATATTGCATTGAAAAATATCTTTCATAGCTTTCTACTCATCTGTGTTCTAACAATTCCATACAGACATTTGTGGTGAGTCTAACAGATACCAGTAGAATAAGAAGTCCTCCATATTTGTATCTGTAGATTCAACTAACCATGGAGGGAAAACATTTGGAAGGAAACTATGATGATGGATTTAATGTGCACAGACTTTCTTTTTGTCATTGTACCCTAAATAATACATTAAACAATTATTCACATACGATTTATATTTTATTGGTTTTTAAGTATCCAGAGGTAATTTAAAGTACTGTAGAAGAATGAGTAAGGCAATATGCACATACCATGCCATTTTATCTAAGGGACTTGAAATTTCATTGGCTTTGGTGGTTACCAATGGACAACTGTAATATAAAATTTGTAAGCTAAGGACTAAGAAGTTGCCGATCAGATATAATGGTTGATGTTCATGATGCATTCTTATGGTTGGATTTTCTGATCCCTGCAAAATGAAACTTTTCTTTATTACTTTAGAGGGAAAAGTTTGAAAGTTCAGAAACAAATTATTTCTGAAAGTTATATAATAGGCTTATAAAAACTAATGCTTCATTAATCATTAATTGTTTCTGTTTATGCAAATGAACATACAGTAATCTCTGAGCTTCTGTTTGGGGGTCTGCTAGTCTTAGAGATGTAAACAGCTCAGTGACCCTAGGTGATTGAGATGGACACTTTCACTTTATCATCTTCCAACCTAACAAGTGTATTTAATAAAATTGCTTTAACATTTTCTTGAAACAGTATGAAAAAACTTTCAACTCATGCATTTTTTCTTATAATTGATATTGCCAAACGCTGGATGCAACAGATTGCTGAGCACCATGTGGTTAATACCAAATTCTCAGACAACCCACTCAGGCCCCCTCCTGTCTCTCAGATAGAAGCTTTCTTTCCTCAGTAAATATATTCTGCTCTTAATCTCTGTTGTTCCTAAACTTCATTCTTCAATTTTAGAGAACACGAACTTGTACCAGACATATAGCAGATTGGGAGTTTCTCCTATATCATTTGGAGGTCATTCACTGAGATCATTGGACAGAGACATGGGGAGCTCAATTTCAAAGTCTCTTACTCCTTTGGAATACATTCTTAAGCACTGGAAGCTGTTTGACATTTACCTGTTGAAAAAGAGCCATTTGATTTTTTTTCTGCACATGCACATGACCTGCCTACCCTCTAGAACCACAGTGGAATACAAAGGGAAATATTCATTATCATGCTTTTTTACAACTAGACTCATATTGTAAAAAAGAGGGGAAATGGTTAGAATTGCCTTATGTTCAAACTTTATTTACATTAAGAAAAATTCTTATTTATACTCCAAGTGTAATTATAATCCACATAAAATTTCTCATGTCCATATGTCTCTTTCTCTCAGTGACTTAAAGCAGATCAAGCTAGATCTAGGAAAATTTTCAGATGACCCTGCTAAGTTCATTGAGGTCTTTAGAGGGTTTACTCAGACCTATAAGCTAGACTGGAAAGATGTAATGTTAATCTTACATCAAACATGACTTCTAATGAGATAAGCAGCATTACAAGCTGCTAATACACTTTGGGATGAATATCATATGGTTAATTTTAGGCAGCCAGAAGATAAACAGCCAGGGAAACAACCAGTTTCCATTGAAGCCCAAACAGTCCCTACTCAAGATGCTAGACAGGAGATTGGAGCAGGAGACATTTGTAAGTAGGTATTCTTGAAGGTCTAAGAAAGACAAAAACAAAGCCCTCTATTTTAGATTGTCAGCAATTTATCAGGAGGAAGATGAAAATCCCTCTGCCATCTCAGATAATTTACTAGAGGCCCTGGTAAAACATATGTCCATAGCTCCTGATTCAATAGAAGGACAGATATTGCTTAAAGACATGTTTATTACCCAGTCAGCCCCACATAGTAGGAAAAAGTTACAAAATATAACTTTTGCTCCAGGTAGCTCACTTGATATTTTAGTGAAAACTGCCTCCTTAGTATTCTATAATCAAGATTGGGAGGAAGCCAAGGAGAGAAAGCAAAGAGACCAAAAATTAGCTGCCTTTGTTGTGGCTTTAAAAAAAACAGATCCTAAGTCTGATTCTTGGGGTTCCAAGAAGAGCTCAATGATTAAGCTCAACTACTACTACTGTGGAAACCAGGACACCTTAACAGGGGCTGCCTTAAGGGGCCCCCTAAATCATGCCCTGACTGCAAGTGTGGCCACTGGAAGTGAGACTGCACTCTGAGATGGAAGCCCCAGAGCTCAGATTTGTCTTCCCAGATGGTCTAGCAAGATGAAAGGGCCCCGGGGCAATCTGCCTCCTCCCTCTGGACTGTTCTCTTTACCTGTCATCTCCATGGAGCCCTGGGTAATCATTTGTATAGAAGAAAAAGCCAATTTCTGGACATTGGCACATGTCTTTTTTCCCTTTTCCAACCCTGGCCTTCCTTCCAACCATCATACCACAATAAAAGGAGACACCGGAAAAAATAACTTGCTTAAGCTGTAACTGGGATAACTTTCTCTTCACCCATTCTTTTTAGTTAGGACTAAAAACCCAGCTCCCATCCTAGGGAGATATTTATCCTGTCTAAATACTTTAATATATATACCCAGATTTCCAACTAATCAAAATGATGCTCAGATTGGTTTAACAAATACAATACATATTTTGTCTATATACAATAACTTGAGAGTTTTCAATTGGTAAAAAATAATGTGTCAATTGTTATAATCTGATTCTCATAAGTCATCAAAATTTTGGATATAATTTTAGCTAAAACTAGAGGGACTTATGACAAAATATTAAACTCTATCAGTAAAGGGATCTAAGAGCAAATGATTTACAATTGTTATTCTAGTCCATGAAGAACATTTCCGAGACTTACCTGCCAGCTCTAGTGTTCATGCGTTGATTACGAATGCTCTAATTTCCTAAAAATTTGTTTATTCTTGCCCAGAGATTACCACACCCCAAGAATCATATAGATAAAACCAATAACAAATATTCTAGATTCCTTTTGCCAGGATCCATCAGATCAACCTTGTCAAGAGAGGGTTATATGACACATATGAAGACTTTAAAAAATCTATACACCTACCTAAGATGATAATATCTGATGTCTACTGAGCACTTTTAGATAGACTGTCTGTGGAGTATCTCTGACTTATAATCAACAACTGCAACCTCCGTCAGCCTGAAGAAGCCAGATTAGTCATCATCCAATACTTCCTCACTGCAGGTCAGGGTACTTCTTCAGAGGGGGAGAATGTTGTAGACAGCTAAGTTAGGTAGAAATATTATAGGCAGTCAGACAGGGCTAAGCCTTGGAAGAAACAAGTGTAAAAGACAACGTACACTGCAAC
>NW_004955546.1:2428357-2479517 GCF_000276665.1 Chinchilla lanigera
CCTATTTGACCCTGATTTAATCAATTTTACCTGAGGAATTGTGCTCATAATCTTCTTTGTTGGCCATAGCTTTATCCCACCTCTTGCCCACTTTGAGATTTCCCATTTTTCCCCACCTTAGAATGGACTCATTTTGTGGTTTAGCTCTATAAAAATTCCTAGAAATGACAGGGTCCTTGGCAACCTACTTGGAACCCCTTCTGTCTGTCTCTCAGAGAGAAGCTTTCCTTCCCAATAACTATATCCTGCTCTTAAAAAGAAAACCAAATTCTCTCTTCTCCTGTCAGAGATATTTTCTCCTAAATGTGCTCTAGGTGTCGGTGTCTTCTGCATTAAGCTATATTTTGTCATTTCACAGAGCAAAAACTATCAGAACTCATAATTAGAAAAGTTTAAAAGAAAAGTATGTGCCCTAATAACAAAAACAGATTAAACTAGAGTCACTATCTGTGTTTTCATATCCATTGAAGAAATGGCCTCCTTCCATAGGTAACTGCATCTAGAGACAAGAAGGTTCCAATGTTTATTCTTAATATATACAAATGCAATTGGTCTTGTGTATTTATCTTGTATCCTGTGGTTTTTTAAAAAATAATTTATTCTTCTCAGGAGGTTTTAGATTTGCAGATTTCCTGTGGAAGTCCATGCAAATATTCTTATCCTCTATAAATAGGAACAAATTTTATGTCTTCATTTCCAATCTGTGACATTTTATTTCTTTTCTTGTTTTGCTTCAGTGGCTAGAATTCCAGTGTGGTAAGTGCAACTATTTAGTCTTTTACCACTAAATATTACCTTATCTGCAGGTTTTTTTTAAAAAAACCAATGAATGATGCTTATCAAGTTGAAGTAGTTTTCCTTGATTTCTATTGTGCTAAGAGGTTCTTCATTTTTTCATGAATCAATGTGGAAAATAAACTCCCTGCATAGTTTTCCAGGAATTGTGAAAAGAGGGTATGGTTTCTTGTTGCTGTTTCTCTGGAATAGGATTGGTCTTGTGGAAAATTTCTTCTGTGCGTATACCACTCCTCTCCAATTCCTGGACAAGCAATAGACTTTTATGAAAGCTTTCCTACCTGTACTTGTCAGCGGTTCTGAGCTGGAGGCTTTTCTAGCACCCTTTGTGGAACATGGACAGGGAATCGACAGCCACCCCACACCTCAAGCCGAAGCTTTGTACTCAGTGTCTGCCTTTTCCCCCTTAAAGAGTCTGCTGTGCCTGTTTATGTCAGGGTATTTTAACCCTGTGAGCATGGACAGCAAGAAGTGGGTCTTTGCCATCTTGGCGGAACAGGAAGTCTCCTCTAGCAATTTCTCTTCAACATTGTATTAAAGTTTCTAAAGAGAATCATCTGGATTGGAAAGAAAGAAGCAAATTTTCTGTCTGCAGGTGCTATAATCATGGACATTGAAACATAAAGTTCTAAGAAATCACAAAATAACTATTAAAATGAATAAATGAGTTCAGTGCGGTTTCAATTTTGCTTTTGCTGTATTGTGAGTTATTTTCTCACCTGAGGCACTAAGGCTTGTGTTATATTTTTAAACTTACCACAATCTACATGAGGTTTATTATAACTTCATTAATACTAATGAGATATAAAATGCTCTCCAAATAGGTCCATTCCTTCTCTCTCTTTTTTTGGTCCTATTACTGTTATACAAATAAGAAACCTAACAGTACCTTGTCATAATTATTATTTTATTCAGATGTAAAAGATATTATCTTTTATATCTTTTAACTAAAGGGGATTGAAAGAAAAACATATCTATAGAATTTGTTATCTTAAACTTCTCATGTGTCATCTCTTGCTGTCTTGATTTCTTCTGGAGATGTGAGTTCCCCTACTGTACAACTTCACCCCCATTCAGTCCTCTGTGCTCTTATGCAAAATATGCTGCATCCTGTGTACTAAAGCTCCAACAATACAGTGGGGTACATCTTGTTCTATATAATTCTTGTTAGTTAGGTGAGAAAAATGCAAGTATATTGGCTTGTGGGATTATCCATAGAATGAATTACATTTGCAGCTTTCATTGTTTACTGGGGTAGATTCACATTACTGTCTGATGTGATTAGCTTTCAGCCTGAAGAACTCCCACAAGCATTTCTTTGAGGGTGCTTCTGCCACCAATAGATTGTCTCAATTCTTGTTATTTCACAATATATTTCATCTTTGAAATGTACCTTTGCTGAATAGAAGTTCCTTTTTTATTATGACAAAATGTATATAACATTAAGTTATTTAAACTTATGTAACAAGTTCACCCTGATTTTCTCTTTTCCTTCCATATTTCTAGCATGTTTGCATAGCATTTTTCTAGCAGGTTTGGGTGGGAAGAAATCATAGAGATAGCAGCAGGGCAAAGATGAGGGATGTTGAGGGGTAATGAGGGGCCAGCAGCTCCCCTAGTCCCAGGGGTGAGTGCATTGTGCTGAGCACCTGAGCCTAGGTGACCCTGCCCCAGCCGCTTTACACAGGGACCCAGTGCAGGAAGCATGAGTCCCACTGGGGTTTCCACTGTTTCCAGGAGTGAAGTCTGCACTGGCCCTTGTAGAACACCCATGACAGCCAAGTCCTCAGCTAAGAGGGACTTGTGTTAATTGCTCCTTCAGGGTCCACTTAGAATAATGGCTCTACCTCTCCCAGATGTCTTCCACTAGCAAGGACACATTTTGCTAAATGAGTCCAAAATACTTGGCAAGATCAGCTTGTTAAATACAGGAAAGAAAGCTTTGTCCATCTACACTGGTCGTGCCACAGACCGCACACTGCCTTGATGCCACTGTGCTCCCAGCCTCACATATGGTTGACAGAGAGGAAGGCCACATGTAGTACCCTTTGCCCCACAGAGGTGCAGTGACTTCCTCAAGGTGACTATGCATGTTCTTGGGATGTGGTCTATCAGGTAATGTAGAAAGTAAGAAGGGCTCGAACCTACTCGATTGGTTCAGTGAACCTAGAGCAGTAATATTTGGTTCTTTCTCCCTGGCTTATTATTCCTGTTTCATCAGTAGATAAAATGATAGAGGTGTTGAGATAAGCTCCAGAACCAGCTGAGAGTTTAGGGTACGCATTCTAAATCTCAGCCTGGAAAACAATGACATCAGCTCTTGATTCATGTCTCTTTTCCTTGGCTTCTCTTTAACATTTGATAGAGTTGCATTTAGGGAAGCAACTGACAAACAACACAGTAAAGAATTCTAGGGGGAGCCCTGAGCCCTGGGATGGACATGAACTTTGTCACTAAAACTGGCCTCCTTGAAAGCCCTTTGCTTTCCTAATAGCTAGGTTGGACAAATTCATCTACAATCTGGCTTTCAGAAATTTTGGCATATTCTGATTTTTACCTTTCTGTTCTTGAAATATATTTGCAATAAGAATACTTCATGTGTAATAGGAAGGCGCTGGATTGACTGTATGATACTGGTGAAAACCTTGAGTCCCCTTAGAGATAAGAATAGCAGGATTGGGCTGGGGATATAGCTCAGCGGCATAAGCCCTTGCCTGGCACGTGCAAAGTCCTGAGTTCGATTCCCGGTACCAAAAAAAAAAAAAAAAAAAGCAGGATTAGTCAAGTTCTTTTGCATTAATTGAATTCCTTAAAACAGTAATAATTTTCCAAATATGAAACTATAAAGAACACATTAGGACTAAGGTACAATTTCACAAACAGTAAATTGTATTCCATGTGAAATTCAATCTATCTTTAGGAAAAGCTCAGTGAAAGTACTTTTTAATTTCAGGGATTTTGAAGGTACCTATTGTTTTTGTAAACTGACAGAATCATTCATGGTGCATTTTTATTTTCTGACAAGTTTGAGCACAAAGGGGTTGCTAAGTGTGGACAACAACCTCTGATTGAATATGGCGTCAGCATGCAGGGGTGCGCCATTGTGTTACCTAAACAGAGCATGGGTTAAGCTTGGTCACTGTTAGTTGAAACCATGGTCCTTCTTTGGATTCCTTTGCAGTAATCTTGTGCTGTATGATGAGAGTTAAAGCCAATGCCTGGGGAACTTCAGGGGGCAAATCCTTTGTGATTTCCAGAAGGAGAAATGCTGCCTGGGGTTTAAGGGAAACAAAGTCATTCTAGTGGGATGGGTCTCTGTGTCCTGAATCTTTAGTCAGTGATGGGGAGACTGCCCAGCTCCCTGGAACCACAGCCAGTGAGCAATTCTTCTGGCTCATTTTTTCCTAAGTGTGGACCATCTCTGGAAATGCTCTTGGATGCAGTGCCTGTTTAAACCCTCTCCCTCCAGATATATAGCAGAGGTTTTCCTCCTACCTTATGGAATCAAGAGGAACAGGGTTAAGGTTCCCTGCCTCACTGCTTCCTTAGTGATCTGCTTGTGACACACCTGGCCTTTGCTGACCTGTAAGTGTTGGGGCACCACATGGTGTTTCATCAGGGATAGCTGTGGCAGGGTGACTCTGGTGTGTCTGAACTGTGAGTTTTGTGTACACCCCTGTGGCTGAGGTGTCATGGACCTGAACCCCTGGGGCATTACAGGAAATACAGAAGCCTGTTCTGGGTGTCAGGGGCAAAGCAGCTCTGTTCCTGTGCAGCCTCACCCAGCTGTCCAGTCTCCCAGAGGTCCGAGGCGACAGATGGGTCACATGGCTGTGGGGAGGAGCAAGTGAAGTGACACTCATGTCTCCAGATCCTAGAATCAGACTGAGCAATACTGACTGCTGAGTATTTCTGTCCCAGACAGAAGAGATGGCAGCTAAGATACACTGTGGTCACCTCATTTACAACCAAAATGGTGCTTTCTGAGCATTTCTGTAGAACACAGGGGCCTGGAGTTCTGAGTCTGCCGTGTGTAAGTGCCCTGCTGCCCTGGATCACAGCCGTTCTGTGCCCTTTCTTTGAAGTACACTCTACCTTGCAGAGTATATGGCTGGATTTGAAGCTGATACTTGATAGTTTTGTATAAAACTTTAATGTTAGTGGTGAATATTTTTTCTTGAGACAGGGTCTCAAAATATACCATGTAGTGCTATGTAGTGCATACTTGCTTGAACTCACTATATAGCCCAGACTGGCCTCAAACTCATGGTGATTCTCCTGTCTCGGGTTCCTGAGTGCTATTATAATAGACATGTGCCACCACACTGCACTGAATATATTTTTTGAGGTTTAACAGAATACTGAACTCTTCATTAAATAGTGAACAACTTCTTAATTTTTTTAATGAATAGAATCTTAAAGAAGGACAAATAAAATGTGAGTCCTGCTGACCAGAATTTGATAGCACATGGTGTGGGCTGATACTCCAAGAAGTGATGGAAAGGTCCTGCTGCTGTCCATACTAGACTGCTCTCAAGTATCACTTCATCTAACACTCATGGGTGACAGGAACAAGCTTGGGGGCCATGGTGGCTGTCCAGAGACAAATGGGCCAGAATCCACAGGAGGAGACTCTCCAGAGAGTCAGGTGTACCAAGTCCTAGGACAGACCTCAGCCCAGGACTCCAAAGGGGAGTGATAATCTTTCCTCCACATGGGGATGAGGTGAGCTGCAGCTGGGACCCAAGAAGGAGGGCATCCATGCTAGGGGGGGGGCAAGAACAAAGCAAGGACATCTCTGAAGCTGAGGCTTGCCTCCTCACCATGGAGAACCGGGCAAGACTGCAGCATTGGTTTGAGCTTTAAGCCCTGGCAGTGAGGCTGGGGGGAGGCAGCCCCAGAGGGAGACTTGGGCATACTGGCTATCCACTGTGGGGGTCCTGGGAGAATTGTCAGAAGACTTGCATGTGACCCTTGCCATTGAGAAAGTATGACATTAGGTACGAAAATCCGGAGACACAGATGAGCACAAGTAAGGAAAATCAATCACAACCCAACCCAGGGCTCAGACTCTGGTACCACTCACCAGTTGTTTTTCTTACACAACATACACAGAATTCCTTCTCTATTAAAACCTATGTGAGTTCCTATTGTGAGTGTTACTTTTAATTCCTCTTATTCTACATAAACTGCCAGCTGAGCACTTCCAAGAAACTATTCTTTTTTTTCAAACTATTCTGATAACTATGAAATATTCCATTTTACCAACATATATTAGATACTCACTGTTCAGATTATACGTTGCTTTTAAATTTCCAGTCATAAATGATGTAGCTCTGACAACTTGAAATTATTTTAAATTGTTTCCCTGGGATAAATTTCCAGAAAGCAGAGTTTTGGCTCAGAGGGAGCTCACGTTTAGAAGCCCAGCACTTTTGTGCCGAGTGGATACCAGTCACTTCCTCCCTGTCCTGGATCTGTCCAGTGGTGGATGATGAAGAGTGTGTCGTGGATTAGCTCTACATTTCTTTGACTGAGGTTGAATGAAGCTGCTTGCATGTCATTGGCTACTTGTGTTTACTTTTAGGAACTAAAACGTCATGTTGCTTGCTTCTATGACATTGGTGCCTTCACCTTAATTTGTGCATCCTGGTGCGTCTGCCTGATATCAAACTTGCCACGTTGTCAGGGATGAGGGAAGCATGGAAGCAAGCTTTTTTGGGACCAGTCTCTCTCTGCAGCCCAAATGTATGTGAAGATGCGAGTGGAGACGGGCCAGATAGACCCAGAAACAGAGATAAAACAGCTCAAAGACAATGAGTAACCAGACGCTGGTGACACAATTCATCCTGCAGGGCTTCTCAGAGCACCCAGAGTACCAGGTACTCCTATTTGGCTGTTTCCTCTCCCTCTACACTATGGCCCTCACTGGCAACATCCTCATCATCTTGGCCATCACCCTCAACCCTGGGCTCCACACCCCCATGTACTTCTTCCTGTTCAACCTGGCTACTATGGATATTATCTGCACCTCGTCCATCATGCCCAAGACCCTGCAGGGTCTGGTGTCACAGCAGAGCACCATCTCCTATGGGGGCTGCATGGCCCAGCTCTACTTCCTCACGTGGGCTGCATCCTCAGAGCTGCTGCTCCTCACAGTCATGGCCTATGACCGCTATGCCGCCATCTGCCACCCCTTGCATTATGGCACCATGATGAGCAAGGCCTTCTGCAGCCTGCTGGCCACTGGTGTGTGGATGCTCTGTGCCTTCAACACGGCCATACACACAGGGCTGATGCTACACTTGGACTTCTGTGGCCCCAATGTCATCACACACTTCTTCTGTGAGGTCCCCCCTCTGCTGCTGCTCTCCTGCAACTCCACCTATGTGAACAGCATCATGATCGTCCTTGCGGATGCCTTCTATGGCATCCTCAACTTCCTGATGACCATCGTGTCCTACGGCTTCATCATCTCCAGCATCCTGAAGATGCGGACTTCAGAGGGGAAGCAGAAAGCCTTCTCCACCTGCTCCTCCCATCTCATCGTGGTGTGCATGTACTACACTGCCGTCTTCTATGCCTACATCAGTCCCGTCTCCAGCTACAATGCAGAGAAGAGCAAGCTGGCTGGGGTGCTATACAGCATGCTGAGCCCCACCCTGAACCCCATTATCTATACTTTGAGAAACAAAGAGGTCAAAGAAGCTCTCAGGAAGCTCTTTCCCTTCTTCCAAAATTAATTTGTGTGTTTCATGGGGGTTGAAGCTGCTATGTTTAATGATGAACAGGAGCTGATGTGTGCTCCATGCTGTTAGAAAACTGGAAAAGCACTTGGACCCATTAAATGTGATAGAAGTGAGATGGCTATGTTAGGTGTATGCATATGATTGAATAAAAAATATAGTTTGCAACCTGGACAGATGCTTAAAGTAGATTTGATAAGTGATACAGAAATGATGAGTAGTTTGTGATTCTTCAACCAGCATTCTGCTTACCTCTCCACAAAAGCATATTGATTTGCAGCATGAAATTCAACAATTTCATGAATTGAAGCTAACTGCGACTCTGGCTCATAGGCTGTTACAGACCAAGTATAATCCTTCTCAATAGAATTCTGACCCCCAAATAATGTGCTGCCACCCTCAGTGTTCTTGAGTTCTGCCCCATAAACATGTCCTTGAAGACTACCACTCCTGACTCCATGAGATCATTAAGAGATTTGAACATGCCTTGGAGACTGTTGGTTGAGTGATTTATCTTATTTTCCTATAATGTTTACATTTTCTATGTTTCAAAATGGATTAGAATTTTAGAAAGTGCTTAAAACAAGTATTAAGAGTTTTACATAGTAGTAGCAAAAAGAAATATGAGACTCGATCTATTCGTGGACAGCTGCAGGACCAGCTAAACTGAGCCCGTCACCCACGTTCACAAACATGCCTGGGAAAGATGTGAAAAGTGCACATTGGAAAGGAGTGATGGTTGTACCAGAGGTCCTCAGAGAGGGTGTGGAGAGAGTCCTGGATTGGGGTGGGGATGGTCTGGGCTCAGGTTCAGACTCTTTCAGAGGTACTAGACCCATTGGAACTCTCCTTTATTTCTGAGTATAATGAGGGTACTAAAGCAAGCTCAAGATGCTGCCAAGATGGAAGAGACAATGGAGGAAAATGATGCCAAGTGTTCTGTGAGATCAGGATGTTACTCTCAGGTATCACTGAGGACGGGAAGGTGAAGGAGGCCTGGAAGTCATAGCAGGGGTGGATAAGAGGGCTAAATGGTGGGGACCACACAGTAAGGGCTGAGACAGCAGTGAACGTGGCTCTCCATAATGACCCAGGGGATAAGCTATGGGGTGGGCAAATGAGAAACCAGTACAGTGGTTGCAGGTCAGACAAGATTTGTGTCTCAGGAGTCTTGCAGCAGTGAACAAGACTGTCTATCAGGAAAGGCTGAGCAGGGAAGGAAAGACTTTCCTTTAGTTCCTCCCACTCCCTGGAGCCTATTCTCCTTTAAGCCCTGCAGGTTTTTCCTGCTCTGCAAAGGTAATGGGTCCGCTCTGGTCTTCAAATCAGTCCTTTTTTTTCCTGATTGAGTGGCTCCCCAGTTTTGGGCTCTGCTCATGATCTTGTGCCTCTGAACCCTCTCTAGGTCTCAGCCCCTCTTCCCCCAGCTGTGTGGGTTCAGACAAGGCACCGTCCCTGCAGGAACATTGTGTAGCTTGGGTTCACCTTCTCAGGGACATACATGGTATTTTCCCTTCTGACCTAATAACACAGACTGCTCTGTGATCCTCATGCAGATTCTCATGGGGACTCAACCTCCCCCTTAGCTGAGGCAGAGAAGCCACTCTTGCTCCCCTTAAGGTCACCTTTCAGGATTCGTCCTGTGACTCCTGACCCTTGGCATTCTTCTGGCCACACTCTGAGGCTGGCTGGCTGTGACTTCACAGGAACATGTCTCCAGGAGCCACCATGATGCATCCCTGCCCTCTGCTTGCAGTAAAGCCTAGCAATGATGACAGTGTATCTTCCTTGAACAGCTCCCAATATGAGCTATATGCTTCAGGTCTTCCCAACTCAGGCAGATGTCTCAGTGTTAGCAACCAGTGTGCAGCACAGCAACTGTATGGAAAGGAAACTGGCAGTGGGGACAGGATCTGTTGTGCAGTGAACCAGTCCCTCTGCGTGAGTGTGGCAGGAGGAGGGCACCTGGCTTTTGAAGGTAGCCACTTGGGTCTTGCTTTGTCCTTGTGGTGAGCAATGCTCACACCTTAGATGGCCAGATTCCCAGTCCTCTGAGTCTGAACTGTGAGTTGCATGTTTGGTGTTGTCCATAGATGTCTTTCCTCTTGCACACTTTTACTCAAACTAGAACCCACCAGACTGTTTTCTTTTTCTAAATTATGATGATATGACTGGAAGATGTGATCAGGTAGCTCTGTCAACTTGGCTTTCTAGGAGGCCACTATTGTTTATGTTTGCTCTTGCAAAACCTAGTGCTCAAATTAATGGTGGTTTCTGCCCAGCTTCCTAGGTGCGCCTCTGCCCCACCAGGATGTCCATATCCTTTGCCTGATGATGAAGTTACACCCACCTCCTGCTCCCTCTGGACCTAGGCCACATTGGAAGGTTGAGTTCTTTCAGCAGAACTGTGACCATTATTACCCTACTTTCCCCAAAACCCAGCTCTGGAACTTGGACTGGGATTATCCAAATGGTATTCCTCCTTTGCAGCTGGGCTGGGGCAGGGAAGGTAGCCTGGGACCACAGGAAGGGATGGGGTCTGCTCTGTCTCTTGGAGTCCTGCTCTTTCAGTAAAACCTTAGTAGATCTGTTAGAGTATAAAATGCCACCCAGCCAATATACTTCAGTTGCCCAGGTGACAGTTTCGGTTACCGTTCTGGTTCCTTCTGTCTCTTAGAAATGGTTGGCCTCTCTGATGCATAGCTGATCACTATGATACATATTGTAAGAACTAATCTCCAACTGACAAGCCATTCTACCTCTGTACTTCCTGATTGGTTATCCCACGTAAGCACTATACCACCAGAGATCAAGGCCTGATATTTTGGGAATGATCCTGATCAATGCTCATCGATGAAAAGAAAATCTGCCTCCAAATCCTGGGTGTCATTTCAGTGTTTCTGTTTGCTGTAACAGCTGAGGCATTGTCCAAGAAGACCAATCATGCCAACCCCTTTGGTCACCAATCACGGCCTTCACAGGCAGAGCAAGGACATCTCCAGGTCCCAACAGGAATGTGCATGTTGGAGATTTCTCAAGTTCCTCAGAGGTCTGGAAGAGAATTCCTGCCTCCCTGCTTGAGCAGCTCACATTGGACCTCAAAGGGGGGAAGATGCAGTCTGTATGTCTTTCTATGTACCAACCTAACTGCCTGATTCTGGTAAGACCCCAGGGTACACCTCAGTTACTCTCTCTGTGAGTCCTTCTTAGCTCAAGCAGAAGTGAAAACTGATCAACTCTTATTATCAGGACCACCCTGAAGGGAAAGGGTTGGAATGTTTAACCTCTGAGTGCCTGCTGAATGAGTGTGAGTGAGTGGGATGGATATTTTAAGCAATAGGCTGCTAAGCCTATGCACCAAGATTGGAAAGCCTTGGTCAAGGTGGATGATTGAGCCCTCACTTGCAGTTCTGTGGCAATCAACATATAGCATAACAGAGACCTTGCACCCTCCTTAGAGAAGTCGTGCCTAAATCCTTATGAGGGGTGTGGCCAGAAGGACATCTGGATGGTCTCTCTCTGAGGGGCTCCCACCCTTTGTCTGTTGCACCATCATTCAAAGGTACACAACACACATAGGAAGTCAGAGATGAGCATTAATTAGTCATTTCCTCACTTTAGGAAAAAGGGCTTTTATGGAGTTAAAAATGAAACCAAATGACTCCCAGCATCTCAAACAAAAAAAAGGAAAAAGAAGCCAATTTTTTCTGGAAATTCCACATTGGCACCCTCCTCAGCTGCCTCAATTGCTGCCAACACCTATAGCTTCACTCCCTGCTCCCAATTCATCCACTTACAGCCAATTTAACTGGTTCTAGATAGCCATTGTCTTCATTTGGCCATAGAGGTCCTCCCCGTAAACCTTCTACTTCACAGCTATACCTATCCTGGTCAAATGGCATCATCTAATGCTCACCCAAGATGACTGTCAACAATTCCTTTTAAGTTCCACATTTCAACTGAGAAAAAATTGGACTATCAACCCTGACTAATGAGTTGCTATGGCCTTTGCCAAAGGTGGCCCTGCCTACAAAACAACCCAGTCAAGCACTTCTCAAAGACATCAAAGAGGGGAGCAAAAGCCTAGCAATATATACAAAGTTATAAGATGACAACACTTTCATTAGTCTAACTAGCTCAGAGTAAGCCAGATCGGGATCCCTTCTTTAGCTGGGCTACCAGGAGCCCATAGTACCATCATGAGGCCAACTCGGACTCTTGCTTCTCACCCCTTTTTCCAGGCACAAACTTTCAGCCTGAGAAGACATCTCCAGTGTAAGACAATCCTCATACCACTTCTGGAAAGAGATCTCTTCAAATTAGAAGTGCACCAAGCCAGTCAGCTTCCTTCTCATTTAACCCTACACTTTCAATTCTTACTGTTCCCGAAGAGGAAGATGACACCTGCATCAGCGTGAGGCAGATAACTGTAGTGCTAAAATTCTGAAAACTCTCCTCCCAGAGGTATCTCTGAGCTGCCAATACCACTGTAACTGCCCTCCATATACATTGCCTCAATCTTCTGCCACCCACAGCCTGCTGGTACACCTGCCTGGACCTAAAAAATGCCTTCTTCTGCCTTTGATTGGCTTCTGTCAGCCAGCCCCTCTTCACAACTAACCTGTACTCAATCTCTCAGAGGTTAAAAAACCTGTTTCCTTTTTGAAAAAACACTTCTGATTAATGACACCCTAGCTGCCTGCTGGAAAGACACAAAGCTCTGCTGCACTATCTGGAAGAAACTGGTTAAAAGAAAAATCTCCACAAATTTCTTGGACCTGCTGGCTTCTATAGAATCTAGATCCTTGAGTTCACAGAAAGAATGATGCTTATACAGACTGTCATCTTCTGGGAGTGCCCAGTGACCTACCCGTGCTAATACTTGGATTCAAAAACTAAGGGTTGCTTCCCCCTTTGCCTTGCACTCTAATCACCACTGTCCTACTGATCAAGGAATCTGACAATCTTACCATAAGATGAGATCTAACTGTCCATGTGTCACATGCTGTACTGGGCCCCCTGAATAACTATGAAATAAACCCCCTGACGGATGCTGAGTACACCCTGTTTATGTATGGAATTAGCTCTGCTAGGACAGGCTAGATATGCTGTGGTCACCTTGGACAAAGTTATTTTGGCCAAAGCTCTCTTGTTACTGTTTCCTGCTGCTATTTGGGAACCTGACACTAAAGACACTCCCTTTGGGAATCCAACTGAGTGAAACATCAACCCCAGGCAGAAAAACTTTATCTGGTACTCCTGGAAGATCAGAGCCAGACTTGCCTCCAACATTTGTTCTGCAACCTCAAGCTGCAACACTGGCACCTGTACCCCTGCAGCCAGCTCAGGATTTTTCAACTCAGGAGTCACTGGCTCTGACTTCATGCAATAGAGTGGACTCTCCCCATTTAAAGATATATAGATAGATTATATAAAATGAAACCTTAAAGGGGTTATAAATATCTGAAGTGCTCATCTGTACCTACTCAGGCTGACCCAAGACATTCCCTATCCACACTGAAAAGACAACAAGAGTTTATACAGCTCTGCTACCAGCTATATCTGTAGACACTCCTGCACATGCATGTAACAAAAGTACATATTACTTACCTCTCTACAAGTTTCAGAAATCCAGCCTTAGATCCACTGGAGAGTTCACCTGGATCAGACAGCTCACTCTGAAGAGACAATACACTCAAATCCCTGCTCTGGTCACTCTTGATATTGACCAGTCCACACACACCTGAAGCCTGAGGACAACATTCACAGGATTGCTCCATACCTATTCTCCTTGATTTTGTATCTTTTCCGGCTGCTTATCCAGTCTTTGCTTTGCCTTAGCTCTATAGATGATTGCCCTGAGAGAATAGAAAATAAACAGTAAGGCCCTTACAAATGATAAAGATTTGATGAACATCCAAGGCATATTGGACGCTCTTCTAGATCAGATAAGCAGAGCAGTATTACAGAACTGCTTCTAGTTGAACCTTGTCTCAAAAGAAAACATGTAACATGCCCAACAAAGATTTTCCAGGGAAACTACAAGAGGCAGAAAATGCACCCCCCAACAAGTATACTTTAGTAGCCAGGTGAAAGATTCTGATCCAGTTCATGTTACTTCTGTCTCCTAGAAACAACTGGTCCCTGTGGTGCATAGCTGGTCACTATGGTGCATATGTTAGAACCAATCCCCAACTGACCAGCCATTCTGCCTCTGTACTTCCTGCTTGCTTATCCCATATAAACCTTAGTCCACCAGAGATCATGGCCTGATATTTTGGGAATGATCCCAGTCAGTGCCTGTTGATGTAAATAAACCTACCTCCAAGTTGTGGATGTCCTTTTGGTGTTTCTGTTTACCATAACACTGTGCCTACATTGTGACTGTGAGTTCTGAAGCAGCTGCTGGGTGCAATTCCCATACTGGCAGTAGCAGCCTTTCAAACCCTCAGGCACCCAGTACATAGTCACTAGTGTGTTTCCTCAGAGGCCTGACCCCCACTCAGTAGGACTCCCTTACTGGGGCCTGAAGTAGTGTACATAAAGCAGTGGGTGTTCCCCAGCAATGGGAGTTCTCCCAGAAATGTGGGGGCTCCCTGCAGGGACCAGGAGGACCAGACCATGCTGTAGTCACATGTGCTGTAGAGGCCTCTGACATGCTCAGCAGAACCCCCATCAGGGTGTCTACTGTCAGTGGTCTGAACCTGGCTTCTGTTCCCTTGGTCCAGGTGATGGGGCTGCCTTCCAGAGTAACATCTTTATGTCACTTTAGTGTCTCTCATGTGCCCCTACAGTCCCTGCACTGGCTCCACTGTTACCCTGCATGATGAGGCTCCTGCCTATCTGGAAAAACCTGCAGGTCACCCCTCCTGGTCATCAGCTCAGTGCTGCTCCTCCTGGAAGCTTGACTCTAATGGATTGTGCCTTGGTCCACCTGTTTCTCCTCACGTGTGGTACTGGCCTTCATCTATGTCTGTCAAGGCCACAGCTCATTCTGTCCCAGAGCCAGAGACCCTCATGCTGAGTGTGATGACCTTGGATGATGCCTCCTGTGAGAGGGAACGGTGCCCTCAGGCTTTTTCTCCCGGATGTCCTACCTCACTCTCTGAAGAGGTACACATGCTCCTCCAGGCAGGGCTGGGCTGCAGAAGCATCTGGATGCTTCTGAACACATCCTCTTCTGACCAACCTCTGGTTTTAGCAAGTGTACCCTATCTTCCCAAGGAAGAATGGCTGTGGTTGTATCTCTCTGCTGTACCAACCACAAGGATGGTGGAATCATCCTCTATCTCTCTGTTAGACATGGAGGTAATGACTGTAGTTTCTAGAGTTCTAGCCACTGTACTAAAGCCCTCTTCATTCCCTTCTTGATGTCCTGGGGAATGCTTACTCATGTCTGCCACTCCTGGTTCATCACAGAGCCCCAAATCTGGGCACACAGACCAGCTCCCTTGCATCTTGGGTCCAATGATACCACTTCTATGGTTTCCCTCAGCTCTGTAGTGGGTGGAGCAACCTCATCCTCACATTGCTAGAGGCTAGTTTTAGCCTTGAGAGGACTTGAAGAGTACAGTGTATTATATATAGACAAAATAAAACCAAGAGCAAGGGATCAAAATATGGCATGATATCCATGTGATTTACTCCTTAAAATATGTCTATTCAGCCAGGATGAGCCACATGGTTATCTCAGTCCAACTGTGTCACTGTAGCCTTTCCTCCCACCCTTCCTCCCACCCTTTCTCCTCCTTTTCTGCCCTCATCAAACCCTTCCATCTAGTTGGGAAAACAAGTTAACAAGAGAAATGAAATGCCATGATGAGCAGCCCCAGCAAGGGAGTCCTGCCTGCTTGTGGGGGTCAAAGAGGATCTCCTCTAAACCAATCAAGAACCTGAAATGTAAAGGGTCAATAGGAGCTAGTTTACAGTGAGGTGGAGCAAGGACAAGATATTCCAGGACTAGGGGGTCCTAGCAAGAGCCCAGGGCAAGACCAAGTGTAGCAGTTGTGAATGCCTGAAGGGATCTAGAGTGGGTGATCTGGACCAAAAGGTGATGGAAAAATGCCCATCTTACCAGTGAGTACCAGGAAGCATACATAGGACCCATTCTTCCCTTGCTCAATTGGACAATGTACTGTATCTCCAGTGACTGTATAGAAAATACATGCACCTGCCCTTTCTCACATGCAAAAAGAGCTTTATTAAACAATGTCAATGTCAGTGTCAATGTAGGCCAGACTGTTGCTGTGTTTCTCTTAGTACTTCTACATAGTGGAGACTTTTGGACCCTTCAAATACAAATGAATAAGTGATGCAGTCTGGACTGATGGTCTCTCTCTCTCTCTCTCTCTCTCTCTCTCTCTCTCTTCTCTCTCTCTGCTCTCCTCCCATAAATGAGTCTACTATGCAAGTTTACACTTTTTTCCCTAGAGGGATCAATATATCTTAATTCAACCCAAGCAATGAAAACAATGAAGCCAATTTGCAATACCCTTTTCTTCTTGCATTTGAACGTGTAGCCTCTTATGAGAGAATCAGAGCGGGAGATATAGCTGAGCAGCACAGCACCTGCCTGGCAAGCACAAAGTTGTGAGTTTGATTCCTGGTACCAAAAAAAGAAAAAGAGAGAGAGACAGTGAGAGAAGTATATATTGAGCTGATTATTACATTGGGTTTGTAAAAACTGGTCTTTTATATTACTGAAATCATCATTCAACTTCCCACAGAAGCCATTCCATCCATACAATGCACAATAGTTTGGGTATTAAATGTTCCGCCCAAAAATCCATCACTGCTAAGGGTCCCTCCTGTTGCAATTTTATAGTCATTTTTATTTCTACATTTTCCCACACATTGACTTTTAAACTTCCTATATTTTTATATCCGGTGTTTCTGTGAACATCATATAGTAGTGTTATGTTTTAAAATTTACTTTGTTAACATTTTAATTGATGTATATAAACTAATTCACAATTAACATACTGATGGAATTATGTAATTGTTGATATTTTAAGTTGTCCAGTTAATTTTTCATTAATTCATTAATTTTTCATTAATTCATTAATTCATTTCATTAATTAATTACTTTTCATTATTTTTTCACCTATTTTTTCTGTGACTTTCTTGTTTTCTTTTTTCTGCTTTCAGGTGCGTTGCTTCAGCATGGTTTTAGATTTCTATTTTGATTCACCTGTAGTGCTGTTGGGAGGATCTCTTTGTATAGAATCTAGGGATTGCCGTGGATGTCATTTCTTTCTGTTTGGAGAACTTGCTCTGGTCAGCCTTTCAGGTTAGGTGTGCTAATGACAGATTCTTACTTTTCCTTCACCTGAGAGAACATCTTTACTTCCCATTCGTTACTAGTGGGTATTATAAGTAGACAGGAAATGCTGGACACAGAATTCTACATCATGACCACTTCAATCTTTAGCATTTAACATTATTCTGAGCTTCTTTTCAGCCTGTGTGTTTCTGATGAGAAATCCAGCATCATTGGAATTTTTCCCACAGGTAGTGTGTAATTTTTCTCATGCTGCTTTCAAAATTTATTCTTTGTCTTTGATTACTAGATGCTAGATCACAATATGTCTTGGTTTGGAATTTTTAGTTTGTCCCCTGTGGGGTTCATCCACCTTCTTGAATCTGTAGAATTCACCATTTGCACCTGTAGAGACATTTTTCCCAATTTCTCTTCTTCCACATTCCAATGACATAAGTGTTACCTGTTTTGTTACTGTCCTGAAGGTTGATAACTACTGCATTCTATCTTCTCTCTATTGTTCCTGCTGGGTGCTGTCTCTTTTGCTAAATTCTAGTTCACTTACTTTCCATTCTGCTCTCTCCCTTAATTGAATTTTTAATATTTTAAGTATTCTTCAGTACCAACAGTTTTATCTGGTTCTATTTTTGTGTCTTCTATTTCTTGATTGAATCAATGTTTCTTTCTTTCTTTTAAAAATTTGTCCCAACATATTTATAATTAAATGAAACATTTTCATGATTAGTGCTTAAATGTCTACCATATAATTTCAAAACCTTTTGTCATTTTGATGTTGGTGCGTACCTATTCTCTTTTAAAATTTGAGAACCTTTTAGCTCTTGGTATCACAAGTAACTTTCAAATGAAAATAGGCATTTTGGTACTATGATATCAGGCTCCTTCTAATTTAAACCTTATGTTTATCTCATGTCTGACACTGAGAGAGTGAAGGAAGCCTCTTCACCACCAGGTGGCATCCAGGCTGATCTGACCTAGCAACCCAGCGTGAGCAGTGTAATGCACAATGGTGCTTTATTAAACCCTGGAGAATTGTATGTGCTTCACTTTCAAGATTTTCATGGAGACAGATATTTGTGAATGCATATTATTTTATTTGCATTCAGAATGAAAGAGTAATTATGATTCTAAATAATGATAATTTATTGTGATTATGAATAGTATTATGTTGTTTCCAACCTGGCTCAGATAGCAGCCACCAGGGATCTAGAGGGACACTGGTCTCCAGGTTGGTTTGTGTCTCCTCTGCTCATGATGTTGGGTGTGTCTTGGAGCTGCCCCATGGTCCTGGTGGATCATGATTGCTGTCAAGAGACTGTCCAGTGTCAACATATGTTGGGAGAATTCCTATCACTTTGATTTCTGCTTCCACTGGCATAATGTTCACCCCAGTAAGGAAGGCTGGGGAACTGGCAAACCCTAAGTAGGCTAGGGGTCGTCTGGAGTGAGGAGTCTGTTGTAATTTTCACTCTTCTGCTCTGGATTCTTTGTCCAGTAAGTAGTCTCATGCAAGTGAGGGTGCACGAGCAGGTGCAGGAACACGATGGGGTCTGGGAGACTTGGGGACACAGGAGGGTAGGAGCGCTCCTTGCCGTTGCAAGTGAACACACTTCCAAGTTCTAGCAGAGCCTTGAGGAAGTTTGTGCCTGCTTTATCTTCCAGAATTTCATCAGGTGCAATTTCCACTGAGGTGTCACTCTGGTTTATCTCAGATTTGGAAAGTGAAGTCACTGAGGGAGGATTAGCAGATGCGATATACACGCTGAGCTGTTCACCAGGAGAAATAAAGGACATCTCAAATGGAGTGCTTATTGTGCTTTAGTGGTGTAGACCACCATCTTGGTTTTTGGAAATATGAAAGAACAAAGGCTAGGCCTCTGACTGCTGTGAGCTACTCAGGGGTGAGTCATGGCCCTATAATACCTCGACTATCTTGCTACTTGTTTGTTGTGAACTGAAGCAGTTTCTTTTGCTTCCACAAACAGCTGAGTTTTCTAACAGAAAGATGTGGAGGCATTTGGTTTGGGTCAATGAGACAGCAAGGTCAGAGATCTGAGAGGAACAGTAGATGAGAAGAATAGCAAAGTCTCACATAAGTGAATTTTATTATTTAAAGGGGAAAGAGAATATTCATTCTGATTTGATACACAGTAGGAGGGAGAATGATTCAGAAATCAAAGGTTGGAGGGAAGTCATGGAGCTCTTCCATCTGCTCCCCAGCAGACATCCTTACTCTTATGAGCTGAGGGGTCTGAAGACAGAATGTCACCTGACTGACATTTAACATGAGAAAACACATCTCATTCACTGGCTTACCTCAGGCTGTGTATTGCAATGCCTGAGTGGAGTGTCCAACAATCCAATGAGACTTAATGTGCAACTCTTCTAATGTAACTCACTTCAGAGGGATTAGTTTGGAGCAGAGGAAATCTTGCTACTAATAATTTTATAGCCCCAAATGTGGAAAAACTACTAACACGTGATGAAAAACTTCTTTGGAGGAACAGAACAGATAAATACCATAGTTTGTATGTACGCGTGCATCTGTGGATGTGTGTGTGTGTGTGTGTGTTGCTGGGGATTGAACCAGAACCTCTTGCATGCTCTCTAAGTGCACAACACTGAACTACTCCTCTAGGCCAAATTGGTTTTATGTTATAATATTTCTTTAATTATTAACTCAAGAAGATCTGTTTCCACTGGGACAATAAAGAATATAAGAAAAGACCAATTGTGTGAATATTACAATTTCTTTTATGAGGATGGGTAGCTACTTGCACAGTTCTTATTTAACTAGTATTTCAGGTTGTGTGTAATATAAGCCTTTGATAACAATCACCTAATTGTACTTAACAATTGGCAAAGTGACGTATTAAACACAAATTTTAAAAATGATGAACACCCCAAGTGCAACCCTGAGCTTATTTTACATGTTTAATAAAATAAAGTTCTGCATTTTTTAGCCAGGAACCTGCCATATAGTTTGATGACACTAGATTGAAAAAATGGAAAAGCCAGTGCTGGTGGGAAAAGGGAACAGCACGGCTCTCCAGGAGTGCATCCTGGAGGGCTTCCCTGCAGTCCGGCACCTAGGAAATGTCCTCTTCCTGCTGCACCTACTGGCCCACTTGGCCTCTGTCATGGGAAACTCACTCATCATCACAATCACCTGGGCTGACCAGCGCCTCCACACACCTATGTACTTCTTCCTCAGCACTTTCTCCTTCTGTGAATGTGGTTTCATCACCACGGTTATTCCTAAACTCCTGACCATCTTTCTGATGGGGAAGCACACGATTTCCTTTGCTGCCTGCTTCACAAAGCGTTTGCTTCTGTTTTCCTGGGTGCAACTATTTTTTTCCTGATGGCTGTACTGTCCCTGGATTGATACCTGGGCATTTGCAAACCTCTGCACTCTCCCACCATCATGAACCCAAGGACATGTGTCCTGCTGGTCACTGCCTGCTTCTCTTTGGGATTTCTACTCATGGCAGGTCCGGTTATTATGCTGTCCCTGTTGTCCTTCTGTGGGCGCAATGTCATCCCTCACTTCTGTGATTTTGGACACTTGGCAAATCTCTCATGTTCTGAGAGCACATCAATTGTAATGTTGTTTTCCATCCTTACTTTCTTTGTCTTGTTTAGTTCCCTCCTTAAGACTGTCATCGCCTACAGCAACATAGTGGTCACAATTGTGCACCTCCCATCAGCCAAGGAGAGGCAGAAAGCCTTCTCCACCTGCTCCTCTCACCTCTCTGTCCTCTCTCTGATGTATGGCATCTGTGTCTTCATCTATGTGAAACCAAAGCAAACGAGCAGTCTGGACTCCAACCGAGAGGCTGCTCTGGTGAACACGGTGGTGACCCCGCTGCTGAACCCTGTCATCTACACCCTGCGCAACAAGCAGGTGCACCAGTTTCATGAGGGATGCTTTGTCCAGAGTGAAGCTGCAGAAATAGAATCACAGCCTTTTGATGGAGGAGTGTGCCTTCCTTCCCACCTAGTGCAACTCCTTTCCATTTTTGCAATTGTCTATATAAGTTGGAAAAAATATCATTTTTTTTACGTTCTGCTTATGTAGCATTGCAACAGTAGCCAATTTATCCTGTAGGCTAATCTAAACCTCTATGAGTCTTCTTTCTATTGAGATGAAAATATCCTCTTGAATCTTGACCATTGTAAATTAATAGAAATCAGCAAAGTGTGATGAAGTTACTTCTGTACATGAAGCTTCAGTTTCCAGTATATCCTTGTGGAAAGGGCATGGCGCATGTAGGAGAGAATTCACAAGTGTTGAGAATATCGAACTGATTCAAGCACAGTGGCATGATGCTCAGTACATTGAATTTCTTCAATGTATTGAATTTTGAAGTACAATTATGTAAACATAACTGGTATAACATCAACGTATTACCAAACCAGACAGTATAATTATTATAAATGGTGTATATTTGACATATAAATAAGTGCCTTGACAACTCTGCTTCCCACTGTGATGAAAATGTATAAAAACCTCACCAGTTGAAATGGAAACATCCCCTTGGTTCATTTGTCTGCCAAGCTGAACTCTGCAGTGAAAGATGAAGTACCCCAGAGAAGGAAGCCTGAGTTTTAAAAGAAGGAATTCCGCAGTTAATGTAGCTTCCTGCTACAGAAAATTTACCCTGCGGCAAGACGATCAGAGATAGAAAAGAGGCTAATTGTGGATGTAAAGCCTCTCCAAACAGATCTATGAGCAAGTCTGTTCACTGGTGGAGCAGAGGTCTGGGTGTGATAACTCCCAGTTACCCCTTTCAGGACTAAAGCGAAATGACACTCCACGGTAATGTGAAAAGAGAAGTGCAATGTGAGCACGCATGATAGGAGCTGGTGGGATGTTTAATGCAAGAGTCCAGTTACAACTGTAACTTAGTTATTAAAGATCTTGATAGGAATGAAGGACTTGAGACAAAACTGGTGCTACAGCTTGTCTGGCATTAGGTGGTTAATGGCAATGATCGTAATGTGCCTTGATCACATTGCTCTGTGCTCATAGGGATCATAAATGACTCTGTGAGCAAGATTCGGGGAACATAATTATGAAAATATTTGAAAAACAGCTGATTCAACTAACATAACACACAATTTTGCTATGCTGTATGTATTTAAGGATTCCTGTAGCACTTTGTGTAGGTTTATTTCTTTTTCCTCACACTGGAATATTTGCTTCACCCTCAGAATTGCTCTGCTAGTGATTTATCCCAGAATGACCAGCGAACTGGAAGGTCATTCCTTTTTTGTGCTCTTTAAAGTTTCAAATCAGTGACTCTGATGCAGTATACCACTTTGATAATGTCTTAGAATAAACTGATAAGTATATTTTAAAACACACAGTTTAAAATAATTACATTCTCCCCAGAGAAAGTGATATGTTCAAGATGTTGAAGCAGTGAATGTTAGTGGTATTGTGGTGAGCATAGCCACTTTCCAAGATGCTGAAGTAAAAACCTGCCAATCAAAAATACTTCAGACAGTTCGGTTCCCGGTACCGGAGAAAAACCAAAAAAAAACAAACAAACAAACAAAAAAAAACTTCAGACACTATGCCAACAACAAAAAAGAGCAACAAGCTTAGAATTTGCTATATGAATTGATAAAATTAACTTTTACCTAGGCTAAGGATAAATAAAATTCAAATAAATTAACAGAAATGAAAGAGGACACATTGCAACTGATTCCACAGAAATACAAAGAATCATAACAGATGACTGCTAGCAATTATTCCCCAACAAATTGCATAACCTCAAAGCAACAGATAAATTCGTAGGAACACACAGATCATATGACCAGAAAATATGTATAGACCAAAAATTTGTAAAATTTTTTTTTACTGGCAAGTTTTTTACTCAGCAATAAAAAACTTGCCAGTAAAGAAAAATGTTCAGATAGATTTACTGGTTAAATATTTTAAAAAGAATATAAATCTTCAAATTTCAGATACACATTGTTTCTGAAAATCGTATAAGTCATGCTACAATATGCTTATAAAAAATCATGGTAGGGCTGGTGGGAGATAGCAGCTGAGGAAGATGATTCAGTTTCGAACATGAGACTCAGTGGGTGATCATTTCATTGAGATAACTTGAATGAGCAGGTGTAAAATGCAAGAGGAATGTGCAATGACTGAGCAGGAAGAAGCAGAATGGGAAATCATAAATATGCTGTTAATGAGGCATGGCTTAAAACCTTTGTGTCTAGTCAAAAGAACAGATCTTAAAGGTAACTGGATCTTATTTTTGTTCTGCAAGATCTTATAATTTTTGATAAACAATCACCACAAAGGATGAGGCAGAATTTGAAAACGTTGGTGGAAGAAACAGATCATCTGCAGAACATGATACAAGAGCACATGGAAACTAATCAGCAGCTTAAAAATGAGCTTCAGCTAGAAGAAAGCCGAGCAGCACATCAGCAACAACGAGCTAATGACTTGCAACAAATTATGGGGAGTGCGAAATGCAAAATTGGTGAATTGGAAGATCAATCTCTAAATAGGGTTTGCCAGCAACAGAATAAAATGAAAGATCTTCAAAAGGAACACAGAACTTTACAGTCAAAATGCCAGCATTATAAGAAAAAACAAATGGAACAGTAACACACTATTGCTTCTTTGCAAAAGGATCTGTCGATTAACAAAAGAGGAAGAACGAATTATCACTCAAATCAGAGTGCTTATCTCTGCAAAAGAGTTCCTCTTACAGTCTTGGATCAACAGTTGCTTTGCTTGACTGACTACTCTGAATCTAAAATTAGAAAAATCTATACACAAAATCAGTATAAAAGAGATGAAAGTCAATCAGAGGAGGAAAAAGATTATAGAAATCTGAATGCTTCACCACCTTACAAAGGCCTTCTAATATTATTACAGAATCAACTCAAGGAATCAAACTCCAAGACTGATGTACTTTTAAGTGAAAAGCTGAACCTCCAAAAAGATTTAGAAAGCAGGCCCACACAACATGAATTAAGACTTTATAAACAACAAGTGAAGAAACTGGAGAAAGCCCTCAAGAAAAACATAAAATTACAGGAACTTATCAGTCATACGAAAACTGAGGACACAGACAAAGAAAATGAACCCAGCAAAGAAAACCATCAGCAGGTTCGAGTTGACCAGAGATACTTTCAGGTGTTGTGTAGTATCAGTTCAATTATTCACAATCCAAGAGCTCTAGCAATAATTTATAAACAGAGCAAAGAAGGACCCTAACATTTTAAAAAAGACTTTGTTCAAGATTGTGGATTGGAACATCTTGTTCCAATAATAGAAATGCGGGCAGATGAACTGACATTCCTGAAAGATTTATGTAAGTCATTGAAAATACTGTCTTCAGAACTACTTCCCTGGCATAATTTGAAGAAACAGGATGAAAATGAAGGTGTCAAAGTTGGAAATCTGTTGTTTATGGTAGATACCATGGTGGAAGAAGTTGAAAATAAGGAAAAACACAGCAACACACCAAACCTTCAAACTTTGCAAGCCATTGTCTCTCACTTCCAAAAGTTATTTGATGTGCCTTCTTTAAATGGTGTCTACCCCGAATGAACGAGGTTTATACTAGGCTTGGAGAAATGAACAATGCTGTGAGGAACCTCCAAGAACTCATAGAATTAGGTAGTTGGTCCTCATCGTGTATGGTGGTGAGCACAGTTGGAAAATTGTGTAGGCTGATTAATGAGGATATGAATGGACAAATTAAGCAAGCATTAGGACCGGAAGACCTCCAAAGCATTATCAACAGACTAGAAGAACAGGAGGAATTTTTCCCAGCATTTCAGGCATTTACTAATGATCTACTTGAAATCTTAGAAATTGATGACTTGGATGCCGTTGTGTCTTCAGTAAAGAAATTAAAAGTACTTTCATACTCAAACAAATCAAATCATTTTAGTGTATAAATTGCATTTTTGCCATTCTAAGTATTCTGTAGAATTGGTCTTATTTGAGACAAAGAGTATAAAATATATTTGCTTTCAGAATTCATCCTTTAATGTTGGGTGATTCTCCTTGTAATTTTTTTTATTAACTTTGAGATTCTCTTATAAAAAATAGCTGCCAAGTTATTAAAATACTAAGTTAACTCTAGATCTCTTAATCATCTTTTTAAAGCAATTCTTGAGTGCTTAGAATTTAAGACCCAGAGAGAGTGTGTGTGTAAGTAATAGAAAAGTTGTGTTTAAGTTTAAGGTTCAGTCACCTGGTCAGGGCAAAAGGAATGCCAAGTCTAGTCAGTAGTAAGCTACTGCCTTCCTAGAAAGGATTAATTGATATCCTGCTAAGATATTTTCAGAGCAGGAAGGAGAAAGGAAAAAAAAAAAGAATTGTATCTTTGTGTTAGAATAGGAAGTGAATCATGGGGTAAAATAGATGAGTAGATAGATGTTCCTCTTTTTTTAATGTCTTTTTTGCAATCTTGATGTAAAGTGCTTTCTATAAGGTGATATAATCTCAAATAAAAGTTTTTTTTTTTTTTAAAAAAGTCATGATAGGCCGGGTGTGGTAGTGCACCCCTGTAATCCCAGCACTGGGAAGGCTGAGGCAGGGGATCCTTGTGAGTTCGAGACCAGCCTGGGCTACAAAGTGAGCTCAAGGCCAGCCTGAACTGCATAGCGAGACCCTGTCTCAAAAAGACAAAAAAAAAAAAGTAATGATAAATCATTAGTTGTTTCTGTTTATGGAAATGAGCCTGCTGTAGGCTTTGGAGATTCTGTTTGGGAGTCTGTTAGTCTTAGAGATGTAAACAGCTCTATGACTCTAGGTTTTTGTTTTGTAGATTTCATTTTCACTCTATCATCTTCCAGCCTAACAAGTGTGACTGATAATATTGCTTTAATACTTTCTTGAAACAATACGAAAAATCTTTGAATTTGTGCTTTTTTTCTTGTAAGTGATGTTGCCGGACAAAATTGATTGCTGAAAGATAGGTGAGTAGTATAAATTCTCTCTTATCTTGTAAGAGATATTTTCTCCTACTAGGACTTTAGGTGTCTGCCCATGTCTTCTGTGATAAGCTACAACCTTGTCATTTCACAGAGCAAAAGCTAGCAGAGCTCATAATTAGAAAAGTCTAAAAGGAAAGTGTGTGGCCTAATAACAAGAACAGCCTGAACTGGAGTAACTATCTGTGTCTACAGGCCCATCGACCAAATGGCTCCCATCCATAGGTAAGAAAGAGAGAAGCAGCATCCTATGTTTATTCTTAATGTATACAAATGCGGTTGGTTTTATGTATTATCCTGTATCCTGTGGTCTTGTTGATTCCTAAATTAATGATTCCTAAATCATTAATTCATTTTAGGAGGTTTTTTTTTGTAGAATTCCTGTGGATTTCTATGCAGATATTTTCATCATCTATAAATCAGAATAATTTTTATTTCTTCTTTTCCAATCTACATGCATTTTCTTTCTTTTTCTTGTTTTACTGCAGTGGCTCGAATTCCCAGAGTGGTTAGAACAGATACCCTTGTCCTCTTCCCAGTTTTAGAAGGATACAGTTCAGTCTTTTACCACTAAGTATTACATTATCTGCAGGGTTTTTTTTAACCAGTGGATGCTGTTCATCAAGTTGAGGTAGCTTTCCTTGATTTCCAGTGTTCTGAGAGGTTTTTCATTTTATCATTAATAGACTTGGAAAATCAACTCCCTGCTTAGTTTTCCAGAAACCATGAGAAGAGGGCATGGTTTATTGTTGCTGTTTCTCTGGGTGAGTCTTGTGAAAAATTCTTCTGTTTGTGTGCCACTGTTCTCTGATTCTTGGACAAAGAATGGACTTTTGTGAAAGTTTTCTTACCTGTACTTAGTTGTTCTGGGCTGGAGGCTTCTCTAGCATCCTTTCTGGGACATGGAAGATGCTGATAAACCCAGGAAACTGACCGCCACCCACACCTCAAGCCAAAGGTCTCTACTCAGTCGCTACTTTTTCTCCCTTAAAGATTCTGCTGTGGATATTTGTTTATGTCAAGGGATTTTAACCTCATGAGAATGGGCAGCAAGAAGTAGGGGTTCACCATCTTGGTTGAAGAGGAAGTTTTCTCTAGCCATTTCTAGTCACCATTCTACTGGGGGTTCTAAAGAGAGCAACTAGGCAAGAAAAAGAAAAGTCATCCAGATTGGAAAGAAAGAAGCAAAATTATCTCCATCTGCAGGTGCCATAATCATGGATACTGAAACAGAAAGTTCTAAGAAATCACAAAATAACTATTAAAATGAGTAAATCAGTCCAATGAGGTTTCAGCAACATAAAAAATGTCATGTTTCATATAATATCGGTGTATAACACAAAATTAAATTTAAGAAAACAACAATACTTCCAATAGAATAAAGAATAAAATACTTAAGAATAAATTAATCAGGGGTAGCGAAACATTTGTACACCAAAGACAATAAAATATTATTGAAAGAAAATAAACAAGACCTCAGGAAATGAAAAAGCATTCTGTGTTCATGGATCATAGGCTTTGGTATTATTAATTTGGAACCTATCCCCCAAATTCATGCACACATTCAAAGTACCACATGGGAAAGTGACAAAAGATGGAGGAAGGAGGAGGAGAGGTGAGGAAGGGGAAGTGAAGGAATGGATGTGTCTTACGTACATGAACCAATTCCTCACAGTGAATGTAATTAGTATTTACTGCAAACATGTACTACTAAAAATAATTTTTTTTAAATTTAGAAGTATTTTCTTCTCTCTCTGTTCTGAGTTTGTGTAAAATTAGTCTTGTTTATCCTCATGTATTTTATAATGTGCACCAGTGGATATTTGATATATGTAAGGTGTCAAATTACTAATTTGCTTTCTGTATTAGATATTGTCATAGACACTGGCCAGTTTTAGTTAGTTAGCTGGAGATTACAGTATAAATTCTCACTGGAGTCTTTCTCCAAATGATATTATATGCTTTAAAAATCTACTTACGGCACTTTATAATAAGTTTCTCCTCCTTTTTATATAAATCACTTCAAAATATTTTATAAGCCTCACAAAAATTAATATTTTTATTTTAAGTAATTTCATCTTTTAAAAATTACATGACATAGGTACAAGAGAAAATATTTTCCTTTTTAATTACTTTTACTACCTGACCAGAATCCCAGAAAATACTTAAGTGCCCTACCATGTCTATCCCTTCACTTTACCAATTTTATTCAATCAGTCTATGACGATCTAACCTAGTTTCATCCTCAGACTTCTATTCTTGAGTCTTTCTATGCCTGGGTACAATATTTCCTTTCTCCCCTGAGGAGGTTACATTGTTTTCTTTTTTTTCCTTATCTTCCTCCTGTTTGATAGTTGATAGAGAGGACCTTAAAACACACTCTTCCTATTAAATCTACTATGTAGATTTTACTCTCAATTTTACTGGAACTTCAACTCAATTGTCTTTTACCTCAGAAATGGAAAATTTCAAGGAAATTTCATTCTCTTAATGAAGGGCATGTGAGGAAATACCCAGAGACCAAGACCGTGAGATAGACTAGATTTAACTCTGTCTACATACAGGTACGCTGAAATCAGAGTAATATCAATGAATATCTGGAGGGGAGGCTAAGTACATATAGGGTTTCGATGATTTGGGGGTCATAGTCCCAAGGAATCTGGATGGAATGTTTATAGTCAAAGCTGCAAGGATGATCAACACAGGTGTGCATTAAAGCTGGGTCTTCTGGTGTCAGGGAGACTGCAAGCCCAGTCCTAAATTTCTTGATGGCCATCAATTCTGATTGCAGGGGGCAGCATGGATTCCTGTTGTTTGTAGAGGGCACCATGTTTATTGGGAAGGTCTTTCTTGGGTCAGCTGAGAATGGAAGGAGCCTTTTGAGGTTCAGCCCCAAACTTTAGTCCTAGAGTCTGACAGTCACTGTCTAATTTCTGAAGCATTTTCTGTCAGTTTTTTTGGCTGTGTCCCAGACGTTACTGGACTGGATGGTGGAAAAGTCACATTCTTTCCCCAGCAAGACGCATAACTCACCTTTCTCCACTGTGAGGGGATCTAAACCTCTATGATTTTAAAGGGTCACTGCTACCAGGAAGTCTACTTGGATTTGTGAGGTGAGAATGGAATCAGCTATTTGTCTGAGGTTATCAGAAAGACCTTGGGAGAGGAATGGTCAGAAAGGTAGTTAGACCTGCTATACTTGTCCCTGGGGGCTGGGGATTTACCTCAGTGGCACAGTGCCTGCCTGGCAAGCGCAACGTTGTGAGTTCGGTTCCTAGTACTGGAAAGAAACAAAAACAAAACAAAACAAAACTTGTCCCTGTAGCAGTGGTATTAAATGTATGATTTTACATCACTGGACTTGGGTATTAACAGCAACATGCAGACCCTGGTTTCCCAGGTGTGGTGGATTAACTAATGATCAACTTGCAATACCCAGATAAACTGAGTCAGTGTGCTTCTGGGTGTGGAAGGGCCACCTGAGGATTGTTGTCCAAAGCATAAAAGGAGAACTGGAGGGGAAGATGGTCTGCTGTTGATTTTCTTGAAAAAGCTTGACATGATGGCTTTCCTGATATACACTCAGCTGTTCTTATCAGAGGAGGAGCTTGGGTAAGGATAGCTGTGGTTTTCTTCAGGGGAACTCCAGTCCTTACTTTGTGTCACTTCTGGCTCCAGTGAAGATTTCTCAACCTGGTGGCACAGATCCTTCATCCTCCTGGCATAGACTTTCTAGTTTCCACCACTGACCTTTGGGCCTTCCCAATGCAGATCCTTGATACAAACTTGCATGACACATTGTTATGGGTTCTAGGCCTCTATCTGGACTCATAGAGAACATTGCTATGGGCTCTAGGTCTTTAGCTGGACTCACGAGGAACATTCCCACAAGTTACAGTGAATGCAATCATGGGGAAAAGATGTTCCATTTCTGAGGTAAAAGACAATTGAGTTGAAGTTCCAGTAAAATTGAGAGTAAAATCTACATAGTAGATTTAATAAGAAGAGTGTGTTTTAAGGTCCTCTCTATCAACTATCAAACAGGAGGAAGATAAGGAAAAAAAGAAAACAATGTAACCTCCTCAGGGGAGAAAGGAAATATTTTACCCAGGCATAGAAAGACTCAAGAATAGAAGTCTGAGGATGAAACTAGGTTAGATCGTCATAGACTGATTGAATAAAATTGGTAAAGTGAAGGGATAGACATGGTAGGGCACTTAAGTATTTTCTGGGATTCTGGTCAGTCTAAGAATGTAGGGGGATTACTTGCAACTTCTGTGGGGAGGAGAGGTCAGGCAAATTGTTAGCAGGGCACAACTTTATTCTGGAATAGTAAATCCATGGGGGAGAGGGCATGGATCTTGCAGATGAACAGCCACTGGAGTGCTATAGATCACTCTGAAGGGTTCCTTCCATTTAGTCTGTAAGGATCAGGGGTTTAACTCTTTAATTAAAACCAATTTGTTACGTTTATCTTCATAAGCATAAGTGTCAAGAGAAGGTAGGAGAAGATTAGCAGCACGCTGTATTTCTTTTTGGGCTTGTTGCAGAACTGGGAGGTAGTCTCTGATGGGACTGGCCTTTGGGCTGAGGTCTGGCCTGAGCAGAAAGGTGAAGCTGTACAAAAGCTCAAAAGGACTGTATCCAGTGGGCTTTCTAGGGGTGGCATGGGTTTTAAGGAAGGCAGTTGGGAGGAAGGAAACCCAGTCTTTGTGAAGATGAAGTGTTAGTTTAGTGAGATGGGCCTTAAGGAGGCTGTTGGCTTTTTTTACTTTATCTGATGATTGAGGTCAATAGGGGGTATGCAAATTTTATTGGATTCCTAGTGACTTAGACATGTCTTGGGTAATTGGACTAATAATTGCTGGGCTGTTATCTGTTTGAAAGGATATGGGGAGATCAAGCTTTGAAATTATACTAGCTAAAAGACAGTGAGTAACAGCTGAGGTTTTTTCAGAGTCCATAAGGAAAGCTTCTACCCACTTGGTAAAGATGTATACCCAAACCAGGAGATATCTTAACTTCTGCACTCATGTCATGTGAGGGAAAGCAATCTGCCAGTCCTGAGTTGAGGAGAAGCTTCATGCTTGATGAGCAGGAAATGGCGGGGGTCCTCAGAAAACCCTGAGATGTGGTCATGTGGCAGACATAGCTTTCATCAGTGATAGTTTTAAGAAGAATTTTCCAAGAGAGAAAGCAAATAAGAGGCTCAAACAGCCTGATAAGGGATCTGTAGCCTGTACAAAAACTATCATGAAAGGATGAGAGAATGGCATAGGCTTGTGAAGTGAGGAGAAGGACCTTTCTCTGACTTAGGAACCATCCATCTTTGGTGGGAAGGTCTTGGTATTTTTGGCATTCAGAAGTGGGATAAAGCAAGAGTTATGCCAAAAGGGGTGAAATATTGATCCGTTGGGGTATGGCAGGAGAGGCCAGCTGCTTCTTTAGCAGTTTTATCTGCAAATGCATTTCTGGCAGCTATCGGGTCTGAAATTCTCTGATGTCTCCTGCAGTGAAGGACTCACCCTTACTGATAATAGGGCAGCCTGAAGAAAGGTTTAATGAGTGGGGCTTTAATGATTGAAGACCCTCAGGAAGTGAGAAATCTCCTTTTTGCCTAGATGGCAGCATGATTGTGTAATATATGAAATGCAAACCTTGAATCTGTATAGATATTAACTTGTAAACCCTTAGCTAGTGTGAGGACACATGTCAGCACAATTAGTTCAGCCTTCTGGGAAGGGGTGGGTGGGTGGGAGCTGGGGTTTCTACAATAGAACCCCCTGGGAGATGATAGTGTATCCTGCCCTGGGAAGGGAGTTGGGGGTTGGTTTATATGAGCTTCTATCAGTGAACTAGGTATAGTCAGAGTCAGAAAGGGGGAGGGTAGAAATATGAAGACAAGGATATGTTACTCAATGGGTTAGGGACATACAGTCATTTGGCTCTGACCCTTTAAGTGGAGGTGAGTTAATGAATTGAGAAACCAGATTAAAATCAGGGCCCGAGGTCATGGGAACCATGGGAGTTTCTATGAAAAACACATAGACCTGAAGAAGCTGAGGGGTGGAAAGTGGGAGAGATAGGGCGAAGACATGAGTTTCTGAAGATTATGGGAAGAGTAAAGTGTGGAGGGAACATATCTAACAATTTTAAAAGTTCCTCAAAGAGCATCAGGACTGCTGCAGCAGTAGCATGAAGTCAGGGCAGCCAGCCTAAAATAGCAGGGTCAAGGTGGTTAAACAGGAACGTGATAGGGTGTGGGCTTGGACCCAGTGACAGAATTCCTGCTGCATATCCCCTGTGTTAAGTGCATAATGACTAAAGGGTTGAGTGGGGTCTGGAAGAGCTAAGGTAAGAACTGATTTTAGAGCTTTTTTTAAGGTGTGAAAGGACAAGTGAGGCAAGGCCTTATGATCTAAGGGCTCAGGAAGGTCTCCCTTTGGAAGTTTATAGAGGGGTTTAGTGAGAGGGGCAAGACTGGGAGCTCACAGGTGGAAGTATCCTATTATTCTAAGAAAGGAGGGAAGCGGGGGCTGGAGATTTAGCTCAGCGGCAAAAGTGCCTGCCTGGCAAGCGCAAGGTCGTGAGTTCGGTTCCCGGTACCGGAGAAAAACAAAAAAAAAAAAAAAAAAGAAAGGAGGGAAGCTGTTGTCTGGTGGTGGGAGTTGGGATCTGGGAGCTCAACTGCAAACTCAAGCTCAAGCTCCCAGATGGTCTGGAGGTATGATTCTCATATGTTTATGAAGAATGATGCCCAAATAAGTGACGTATAGGGAAGAGATTTGGGCTTTAGAGGAAGAGACACAATAGCCCTTGGAATATAAGTGTTGCAATAGTAAGAGACTGTCCATATTGGATGACTCATGGAAGGGGCTACAGAGAAGGAGGTCATCTATATACTGTATAAAGAGAGAGGAGGAGGGATGAAAGGAAAGTAAACTATGCACAAGGGCCTGATCAAAGTAGAGGGGGCTGTTCCAGAAGCCCTGAGGAAAGACAGTCCAGGTTACCTGCTGGGACTAGCAAGTGTCTAAGTCTGTCCAGGTGCAGGCGAAGAGAGGTTGTAATGAGGAATGCAAGGGAATAGTGAAAAGGGCATGTTTTAAATCTAAGAGTAATGAGTGGTATATTGGAGCATAGAAGAGAAGAGGGTATAGAGGTTTGGCACTGCATGTTTAGGGGAAAAGCAATCTGATTGGTAGCACAAAGATCTTGTACCAGATGGTAAGAACCATCTATCTTTTACACTGGAGTGTTGAAAAGAGAGTTAACAGGAATTAAAAGACTGTGTTGTGGTAAACAAGAAATAATAGGCTGTAGTAAAGCTAGGTCAGAAATGGGATATTGCTTTGGAGCATGATAGGAGTGATTAGGCTTCAGAGGGACATTAAGTGGTGATTTCAGTGAAGCCAGGGATGTGGTGAAGGTGTCCTAGACTCTGGGATTGAGATGAGGGTAAATGATGGGAGCCTCTGGGAGTCAGGAAAATAATAATTAGGTGGCTATAAGGGATAGTTGTGCCCCAGAGATGGTCAGAGCAGCTGACAACTTCGTTAAGATACCACATCCTAAAGGGAAACAGGATAAGTAGGAATGACTAAAAATGAGTATGGTAAAATGTGTTGATCCAATTTGTATCAGATTGGGGGAGTGTTTAAAGGTCTGGAGAATTTATCATCAATACCCACAACAGTAATTTGGGCCAAGAAGGTTGGTCCTTGGAAGGAAGGCAAAGTAGAGTGATAAAGCACCTTTATCAAATGAGAATGAGATGGGCTTACTCTCTACTTTAAGAGTCACCTGAAGTGTGGCATTTGAAATGTTCCAAGAGACCTTTGCAGGTTTTGGGCCTAGTCAATATTCAGGGGCCAGGCCAAGAAGGTCTGGAAAGGAGCTAGTGGAATGGGGGTGGCGGTTGGGGGGCCACAGCCTATAGGTGGCAGGGGACACCCACAGGAAGGACACAGTTTACAGGGAATCCCAGACTATGGATATTCCCTAGCCCAGTGACTGTTCTGGTGGTGTTGAAGCATGGCCCTGGAGGGATGCCCTTGGGCGGTGTTATGGTTTGTGTCTGGATGTCCCACCAAAGCCTCATGCAGTTATGGGGCAGACTTCTAGAGTTTTTGATTGATCCATGGTCCAGTGTTGGAATTATGAGTGCAACACCAGCACTGGGGCAGATAGTTTGCATGCAGTGTAAGGGAGGGAAAGAGGCTGCTTCCCTGCACTCCTCCCTTGAGCTCTTGTTGTTTTGCTATCTTCCTCCACCATGAACTGTTGCCCTCTGTCATGTGCCACTCTGCCTTGGAGCCAGCCATGTATGGACTGAAACCTCCACAAACTGTAAGCTAAATAAACCTTTCCTCCCTTAATTATGGGTGTCAGCTATTTTGTCTCAGCAAGGAGAGAAAAGTAACCAAGACATGCAGAAAGGCCTCAGAAATGCTTTTAGCCATGCACTGGGGGTCTGGTCTATCCTGAGAGTTTCTTACATTGGATGCTAACATCTGAAGCTCAAAAATGTGCTGTTTTCATGCATTTTCAGCTCTATTATTAAAAACTTTGAAAACCAAATTGATAAGCTCCTAATGTGGTGTCTTGGGGCCAGTTTCTAGTTTTGGTAATTTTTTACAAGTGTCTGGTGCTGACTGGGTGATAAAATGCATCTTTAGGATGACTTGTCCCTCTAGCCTTTCTGGATCTAATGCCATATATCACCTAAGGGCAACAGCGAAGTGAGCCATAAACTGAGCTGGGTTTTCATCCCTGTTCTGAGTGGTTTCCTTTAGCTTACCAAATTAATTGCCTTATGAGATGCCCTGAGAAGTTCTTCTACTGAGTAAGAAACCATGCAGTATCAGCTTGTTATGTTTTCAGATTCTGCCTGACAATTCTAGGCAGCTGGGGGACAGCTGTAATGCCTACCAGAAGATTTGCCTGATGTAAGAATGGAGTTAAAGATCACATTTAAATCACTACAGATTAGATTATATGACTGAGTTAGGTATTAAAACTCTTGTATATATTTGGTGGGCTCTGAAAGAGTCCAGATGCTGGTTAATTTGGGAGAGGTCTGTTGAAGAGAAAGAAATGTGAATTTTAACGATTCCCTCTGCCCCTGCCACCTCCCAGACTGGGAATTTGGGTGTCAGGGGCAAGGTTTTGGGGCCAAACTGCAATGCAGATCAAGAATGAGTGGAGTGGGGTCAGGTGTAGTGTACAGAGGAGGATTAAATTCAAGGGGAAGTGCCAGATAGATAGAGGGAACAGGCACTTGAACAGCAGGAGGCCCTAAGGAGGGCAGGGAGTAACTGTAGCAGTTGCAGGAAGCTGGGGAGGGGGGAAGAAGAAGAAGTGGCTGTAGCAGCAGGTGGCTCCAAAGGAAGTTGTGGGGGCTGCAGCAGCAAGAGGGTATACAGTAGGAGGTGCCACTGCAGCAGCAAGAGGTTCTGGTTACTGCCAGGGGGAAGGAAGATTAGTTGAATATGTTGTCACAGAAGAGTCCCTGCCTTGTGATGTGGGTGTAAATGGGAGAGAAAGAAGGATTTGAGAGGGCTCACATGAGACGTACAAAGTGGGAATATTACAGACTGTAAAGAATACCTGTACATAGATAACTTCTGATAACTTTTTAGCCTCCAGGAGTAATTGTCCAAGTCCCACAGGATGAAGAGATCAAAAATCCCATTTTCTAGCCACCTTAAACCATTTTCCAGTTTGTACCCTGCCCATGCAATGTTATGGAAAAATATCAGATACTTGGTCATGAGAGGAACCTTGTCAGGCGATAAGCCTTGGCTCTGGGATCTGGGTAAACCTACTTCACTGTTCAGTGGCTTCAGTGTGTGGGACATGGGGTCAGGTACAGTGCAGCCACAGAGGTAGAGTTTAGCAGACAAGTATTCATGGGGGAGCCAAGGCTTGAGGGTCAGGAGCATGCATAGGGTGGGGAGAGTGGTAATCCAGGACCTAGAGTGCGGCACAGCAGCTGCTTCCTGAGGTGCAGGTATGTGCAGCCATATCTCCTCTTACGGAGTTCCCAGCAGAAATGGCTAATTATTGGTGACCTCAGAGACAAATGGGGCTGATGTCCTCAGCAGGCAGGTCACTGAGGAACATGGCAGCTCCTTCTTCACAGCTGACACCAAAAAAACTCAACTTCTGTCTTTGTTCTGAGCCCTCTCCTGGCATCAGTTATGCTAAGCTCACCAAGAGTCCTTCCTGTGTAGATAGTCTACAGTTGATTCTGCTCTTCTGCATTGATGCAGATTCTTAAATGGGCCCTGGAGTCCTCCCAGGACTACTTTGGTTTCTTTTTTGAAATTAAATTTATGGTACATTTTAGATAGATATAATCATCATATTCATCAGAGGGAGTTGTACCCATATATGATATATTTTTTTCACAATCCCACCTCCTCCCTTCAAGCCATCTTCCTCTCCCTATTTACAAAGTTTCATCTGGCTTCTGGGTTTCTGTTCATTTTTGTTTTATGTTGTGGAGTAATGTGGACTGGTATCTCCCACTCAGAAGCCCTGATTATCAGGTTAATAACCCTTAGTTAATGCAGGCTGATCAGACCCACAATCTCCCAAATGAGTGGATGATGAAGGCTTAAATAAATGAGATAATTGAAATGATTTTAGGGCTCCAGGAGGGCCCATCTTTAGGTGAAGACAAAGACTTCTCT
This sequence comes from Chinchilla lanigera, assembly GCF_000276665.1. Lineage (NCBI taxonomy): Eukaryota > Metazoa > Chordata > Mammalia > Rodentia > Chinchillidae > Chinchilla > Chinchilla lanigera. Next base: position 2,464,852 of record NW_004955546.1, read on the forward strand.
GAGCAGCCCATATTTATTAGGTTTTCAAACAAAGGAGGAGGATACTCAAGAAAACACAGGAATCTAGCAGGACCTTGGGAAATATTTTCCCAAGTAGTAAATTATGTCAATCAGGAGAACTACCTTATCTTTAGGTTGGCATTTATTGTAGTAGTGTGGAACCTGCAGCTGCAGTCTCCTTTTAGTTAACTGAGGTTGAAGCCAAACGTCCTCAGCTGTGGCCTTATTTTGTCCTTCGAGGTGAAACCTCAGTGGTGACTAGTGACTCACAGAGGTTCACTTACTGTGAGTCTAATGCTCTTCTCTAGACAAGGTGCCTAAGCTTCAGACAACTCACAAGTAAACATAGAAAGCCAGTTGGTTAATATTAAATCCTGCCCAGGGCCCCTTTGTAGTGGTCTCCATCACCTGATTAAGAGGGATTCTATTGTTTAATCATAAAACTTTCAACAATACATAAAACTTTAAGAACATGGGATTTTTAGTGGAGATAAACACACATACAAAAGTAATCATGTAAAGGTGAATAATTTCATGGAATCTAGTACATTCAAAATGCATGCAGTAAAAAAAAAAAATGCATGCATTCACCACCTCTATCTAGCACTAAAACATTTACATCACCTCAAAGGAAACCTCTTAACCTTCAGTCAGGTACCCCCTAGTCACCCCCATCACAATTCCTGTCCTAGGTTTATGAAAGAATTAAAACCAATATTCAAACATATGTGTGTATACACATGTTCACAGCAGTGCCATTGACAACAGCCATAAATGGAAACTACCCGAATGTCACCACAAAGTAAACCTCTTGCTCCTTGAGTGCCCCGATTCCCCCACCACAATCCTTTCCTAACCCAGAAGAATGAAGTGTGAGTATCCAAGCAAATACATGATCATAGAAGTACTATGCACAGTACCAAAAGATGAAAACTACTCAAAAGTCCATCAACAGAGTCATCGGTAAATAAATTGTAGTATATCTGTGGTTTGTCAAATTGTGGAAATTAGATCTGTTAACAACAATGTAGCATCAAATTCTTTTAAACTATGTATGTTGTATATTTCCTTTTATTTCAAGGTACATTACCAATATTGGACTGCTATTTTTTTTTCAAAATTTAGACACAGAAAAGCAATGAGCACACAATTTACTGGTTATTCTAGGAAAAATCACTAGCAATGCAATTTTATGGAGAAAGCAAATACCCTTAACGTGAAGAAAAAGAAACAAACCTACCAAACATCCTATGGAAAACCTAGCATACGTACAGTATAGACAAAAATGTGTGTTCTGTCAGTTGAGTTGCCTGTTCTTCAAATACTTTCATATTATGCCTCCTATAGTCTTCATAAGAAAGTATTTTATACTAGGGTCACTGGTACATGCCTGTAATTCTAGCACTTGAAAGGCTGAGGCAGGAGGATCACTATGAGTTTGAGACCAGCCTGAACTGTATAGTGAAACTCTGTCTCAAAAAGACAAGACAAAAAGGAGAAAGTCTTTACTAATCTGCACAATGAGAGACCAGTGTTGTTCAAGCAAAGCATAAACATTATCATTAATCACCTATGCCAAACAAGCTTTAGCACCAGAGTTTTGTCTCCAGTCCTTCATTTCCTATCAAAATTTTTAATAACTAAATTACAGTTGCAACTGGACTCTTGCATTAAATATCCCACCACATTCTATTAAGTATGTCACATTGTACTTCTCATGGCACATTAGTATCAAGAGTGCCATTTCACATTACTCCTAAAAGGGACGTGTGGGAGTGATCAAACCCAAACTTTTACTCCACTAATGAAGAGACTCACTCATAGACCCATTGGGAGAGAATTTATAGGCACAATAAGCCCAGTTTTTTCCTCTACTTGATTTCCTCAAATGTAAATTAACTGTAGGAAGGAAACCATGTTCACGAACTATTTTCTTCTTTCAAAACTAATCCTTCTCTTCTATGACAAACCAACAGCCGACATCATACTAAATGCACAAAAACTGAAAGCTTTCACTTTAAAATCAGGAGCAAGACAAGGATGTCCACTGTCACCACTGTCACAAGGTTGAAGTTAGAAGCAGAATTGAAAGTCACTTGTCATACTGTTTTGGGAAAATTGGGTCAACAATAGCCAGACGCTCAGCAGAACAAAGGAAATTTTATTTAACACTTTTGGACCCCAGTAGCATAGTCTCCAAAATCTGAGGCTCTGATGACATAAAGTTTATATTTTTTTTATACGGTGACATGCAGCAGTTTCAAAATATTAAGATTGAGTAGCTGAAAGCCATGGTACATTGGGTATTTTGTGATGAGCACTGTTGTATGTAACAAATTTTTTTAGAGTATTTACAGAAGTTTAATTTTATAACATATGATTTAGCTGAGTTCGGTGGCAAAGAACAAAATGGCTGCAACTTTATTGAACAATAGGACTGCAGCTAGATCAGGATTTCTGCTCTATCCCCACCTTTAAGTGCTCCTCAGGGATTCTGAGAAGCATCATCATTTGAGTCTATTAGGAACTGTTGAGTATAGGCAGGGTTTAAGTGTATCAGATAACCTGTGGGTCTCTCCTTCTGGAGAGCTGTCTCTTAACCTCTCTGAATTAAACTTCCTGCACAGGCAATTATACAGAAACCCATAAAAATGAGAATTTTAATAGTAATGATCAGGGAAGTAAGTATGGAGGCTACTAAGCCCCTTCATTGGACAAACCATTGTTTAAGTAAACTGATCAAGGGGTCGTTAACTCCAGTACTTTTGGCTAATTCTTTTGACAGGGTTGTTAGGCTTTCAAGAGCCATGATGATTGTGCCATCAGAGGCAGTGTTGTTTGGGATTAAATACAGCATTGGGTTCTTGTCATAACACAGACATCCTCTTTTTTGACAGAACCATATCTAGAAAATAGAGTAAGTCTATTTTCCCAGGCCATCTGGCTAGTGGGCACAAGTTGTTTAGCTATTTCTTTAATAGTGTCCCAGTTGTAATTTACAAACCTTTGTTGATTATAATAAATATAGTTTATCTAATCTATATTTTTGTTGATAGTAAGCCACCAGAACACTATACTTTTAAATCCTGCAGCTATTTGGTTTTGAGCTTTAAATTTATTGGGGACCCATCATGGGACCCCGGTTGCTTCTATGTAGATAGTAGGGTCAAAGGAACCTGGGAGCTGATTTATTGAGAGGCACTTCCTGGACACATGGGAAACATCAGGAAGAAAGATTGACCTTTGGGCAATTGTAATGGGAATAACCAGTTGGACTATGGCACAGGCTTTAGTCCAGACTTTGTAAAGGGTTGGGTACAGAGATTTGTTACCTAATCACCAGACATTTTCAGGTGGAGTGGTGAAATCTACCAACCAAGTTAAAATTACATCACCGAAGTTTCTAGTCGATGTATATCCTGAAGCATCACCTATATTGGGGACACATCACCTATAGTGCTTCCAGTTCCTCTGATGCATGTGTTTAACTGCTGGTTTGGGTTAGAGGGCCTGACTGAGTGAGTAGCCTGATGGGAACAGTGGGATACTGGAAAGAGCAGGGCTAGAGTCTCACTGGCCTGGTTTAGGCTGTCAGGTTTAGAACTGGAAACAAAGTAATAAGGCAAGCATCAAATCTGAGTTATAAGCTTGTCAGTGGCAGTAACAGTTATGGTTAGGTGTTTTGCTATGCCCTTATAGACAAAGGGAGTCCATATCTGGGAATAATTTCCTGGAGCCATATTCAACTGCCCTTGGAGGGCTTTTTTGTTTGTGTGAGGAATGCTTTTACCCAACAAGAGAAGGTACAGACTAGGACCAGAAGATATTTGTATCCTTTGCTGGGTTTGACTTCTGTGTAGTATATTTGTATACTTTTAAAAGGTCATGTTCCAGTCAGTTGGATTTATGGTGAGGGTTTAGGCCTCTGAATTGGATTATTTTGAGTGCAGATTTGGCATCACTGTCAGACAGTGGAAGAAATGCTGGCCAGGTATGGGATGTAATAGTAGTGGCCTAGGAGCTCTTTCATGGCTATTTTTCCTCCATGGGTGAGATTATGGTTTTTTTGAACCCAGACATAAGACATCTTTGTGGGGTGACAGTTTGTCTATCTGGGAGTGTCCACCAGGGGCTGAGCCTATCAGTGGCTTGTTCTTATTTTGCCCAGTCATCTTCTTCCTTTGTATATACAAGGAATTGATATTTTCATTACCATCACAAGGGAGGAATGTCTATTAAGAGTTCTAGGTCTGCTGATATGGTGTTTTTGTCCCAAGATGATCCTTCAACAGCCACTTTTATAATTTTATCTGCTTTATTATTTCCCGAGGAGATGAGATTTTTGAACTTTTGATGTCCCTGGCAGTGGATGATTGCCACTTTCGTGAGTTCTCAGACAGCAGCAAGGAGTAGTAGAATGTTTTTTTGTTTTTAATGATTTTTATTCTGCTGTGAGAAATACCATCTCTATATATATCATTCTGTGAACATGAACTGTGGCAAAGACATATATATAGTCCATGTAGATGCTGACTTTTCGTCTTTCAACCAATTGAGGGACTTATGTTTAGTTCATTGTGCAAACCATCTTTATGGGAAAACCTCAGCTAAAATAACTTTGTCCAAGGCAACCACCTCGTTGGACTCTATTTCTAACAGAGCTATTTTAATCTGTAAATAGCATACACTCAGCATCTGTCAGGGGCTCCATCTTTAGGTCTGGTCTGCTTGAGAACAACTCATCAGTCAGTGGCAGGCAGTCATGGTCTGGAGGGCCCAGCCCAGTGGGCAGGTAAATGGCAGAACTGAGTGGTTTTACTGACACAAGAGTCAGGTGATAATTTTTGCACAGAAGTCCTTGGCACTGAGTGATCCAGCTGATGAGAGTCAGCAATGTCCATAGTTATTTAGGAGGTCAAGTACAGAATGTGGCACCTGGACAGTTAGGTCTTGGCCTAAGGTGAGCTTGTTAGCTTCCTTGATCAGAAGGACAGTAGCTGCCAATGCGTAAAGGCAAGTCCCAGCCCTTAGAGAGTGGATCCAAGTTTTTGGACAGATAGGTTACTGGGTGCTCCTAGGGGCTGACTGTTTGAGTAAACACCCCTGAGACCACAAGTTGTCATTCATCAATAAACAAGTTAAATAGGAAAGTTACATCTGAAATTCCCAAGAATGGGGCTGTAGAGAGTGCCTCTTAAATGTCACTGAAGGCTTTTTCTTGTTCAGGGCCCCAGTAGAGGTGTCAGAGACTTTTCTAGACAAGGCATTGTGTAGGGCCCTTGCTTTTCTGTGAACCCAGTGATCCAGATTCTAGAGAAGCCAGCAGCTGTGAGAAATTTGTGTAGTTTCCTATGACTGATGGCCACAGACCTGCAGGAAAAGCCCACTTGATTCCATAGCTGAAGCCATGGAGCTACACAAACAAACACCCAAAGCAGCTAGATTCACAGAGGTATCTCATTCGGAGATTAAAACATTCCATTGACCACACAGAAAAAAATGACTAGGAGGTGATCAAGCTTCTCTTCTGTCAAATGGGACAGGTCTGACTAATAGGAGAACCCAGAATGGTCTTACCATGATTCAGAAATACAGACATTTTAATTTTGCTTACCTTTAGAGCTGGCAATGTATGTGGAACACCCCAGTGAGCATCCCACAGGCATAGAGAGGACTTCAGAAGTCAACCAGAGGAGCGCACATCCCATCCGAGTGCTGCTGGGATGCAAGGTCAGGGAGACCCCCTCCACAACCCACAGCAAGGGCTGTCTAAGGCTATACCTGCCTTTGCTCATTTATCAGCCCAGTGCATCAGAACTGCAACGGGAAAAATTGAGGGAACAGTAGCCAAGAGCTCAGAAAAAGAAAAGAAATTTTATTCACCACTTTCAGACCCCAGAAGAGTCGTCCCCAAAGTCTGAGTCTCTGATTATAGAAAGTTTCTCTTCTTTACAGGGTGGGTAGCAGGAGTTACAAAAAACTAAGATAAGCATAGCTGAAGGCCATGGTACAATGGGTATCTTTTGTGATGAGCACAGCCATGTGTAGCAAAGTTGTTTTTAGCACATTCACAGAAGTTTTAATGTTAAAAATCATTAGCCAAGTTCAGTGGCAGAGAATAGAATGGCTGAGGCTTCATTGGAAGAAATGGCTGCAGTTAGGTCTGGATTTCTGCTTTAATATCAAAAACTAGGAAGATTTCAACTGCAATTTTAAAAGGCAATAGGGAGACACCAACATCAAAATGGCAAGAGTTATTGAAATTATATGGCAAACAGCTAAGCACCAATCATAAAAGTATTTCATTGAGTTATACACATATTGAGACAAATTTTGATAAGTATGTAAAAGAAAAAAGGCAACATTAATTCAACCAAGAAATAGAAAACACAAAACTAGGACCAAACAAAACTGTTGGCACTGAAGAATGTAATAACTAAAATTTTTAAAACTCAATGAATAGAGAGAATAGAAAGGAAAATCAATGAACTAGAAGTTAGTACAACAGACAGCACCCTACATGATCAATATAATGAAAACAGAATGAAATAATTATCAACCTTCAGAATAGTAACAAAATATGAATACTTATGTCACAGGAATGTGGAAGAGGAAAAATTGGGAAAAGTTGTCCCCAAATCTGGCAAATGGTGTATCCTACAGATTGTGGAAGGTGGATCAACCCCAAAGGAGATAAACTAAAGAAATCCAACAGAAGACACATTGTGACTTAGTGTCTAGTAATCAAAGACAGAGAAAAATATTTGAAAGAAGCAGGAGAAAAAGAACGCACATGACTTCTGAGGGAAAAAAAACTCAATTCAAATGATGATGGATTTCTCATCAGAAACATATAGGCTGAAAAGAAGTTCAGAATAATTTTAAATGCTAAAGCCCAGAGCAGTCATGATACAGAATTCTTTGTCCAGACTGTTCTATCTACTTAAAATATCCATCAGGAATGAATGGGAAGTAAGGGCTTTCTCTCAGGTGAAGGGAAAGTAAGAATCTGTCATCAGCACATCTATCCTGAAAGGCTGGCCAGAGTTCTACAAACAGAAAAAAAATGACAACCAGGGCAATCCCTACAAAATGATATACAAAGAGATCCTCCCAACAGCACTACAGGTGAATCAAAATGGAAATCTAAAACCATGTTGAAGCAACCCACCTGAAAGCAGAAAAAAGAAAACAAGAAAGTGACACAGAGAAAAATAGAAATGAAAAAATTAAATGGTGAACTTAAGACATCAAAAATTATATAATTCCATAAAAATGTTAAATATTAATTAGTTCAGACACACCAATTAAAAGGTTAACAAGTAAATTGTAAAACATAACACAACTATGTGATGTCTACAGAAACATGCAATATAAAAATATAAGAAGTTTAAAAGTAAATGTATAGAAAACTGCAGAAATAAAAATGGGGTACTATAAAATTGCAACACGAAGGACCCTTAGCAGTGATGGACTTTAAGGGAACATTTAAAACCCTTATAGTGCAGTGTACAGTTGAAGTGGATTCTGTGGGAAGCTGAGTGACACCATCACTAAAGTAGAAGAACACTCTTTACAAACCTGACGTAATAATCAGCTCATTATGTTTTTTTCTCATAGGAGGCTACATGTTCAAATGCAAGAATAAGAGGGTATTGTAAATTGGCCTCATTTTATTTCGCTTCATGGGTAGCATTAAGATATATTGATCCTTCCAGGGAAAAAAAAGAGTAAACTTGCATAGTGGACTCATTTATGGGAGGAAAGCAGGGAGACAGAGAGACAGAGACAGAGACAGAGACAGAGAGAGAGAGAAACACCAGTCCAGATTGCATCACTTATTCATATGTATTTGAAGGGTCCAAGAGTCTCCACTATGTAGAAATACCAAGAGAAACCCAGCAGCAGTCTGGCCTACACTGACATTGACTTTGTTTAATGAAACTCTTTTTGCACCTGAGAAAGGGCAGGTGCGTGTACTTCTATACAATCACTGGAGACATAGTACATTGTCCAACTGAACAAGGGAAGAATAGGTCCTGTGTATGCATCCTGGTACTCACTGGTGAGATGAGCATTCTCTCATCACATTTTGGTCCAGATCACCCACCCTGGATCCCTTCAGGCATTCATAACTGCTACACTTGGTCTTGCCCTGGACTCTTGCTAGGACCCCCTAGTCCTGGAATATCTTGTCCTTGCTCCACCCCACTGTAAACTAGTTCCTGCTGACCCTTTACATCTCAGGTTCTTGACTGGTTGCAGGAGATCCTCTTTAACCCCCACAAGCAGGCAGGATTCCCTTGCTGGGGCTGTTCATCATGGCGTTTCATTTCTCTTTTTAACATGCTTTCCCAACTGGATGGTAGGACTTGATGAGCATAGAAAAACAAGAGGAAGGAAGGGAGGAAAGGCTACAGTGACACAGTTGGACTGAGATAATCATGTGGTTCATCCTGGCTGAACCGCCATATTTTTAAGAGTAAATCATGTGGGTATCATGACATATTTTGATCCCTTGCTCTTGCTTTCACTTTGTCTATGCACAATGCATTATAATCTCTAAGTCCTTTCAAGGTTAAAACTAGCCTCTAGCAATATGAGGATGAAACTCCTCCACCCAGGACTACAGGTTCCTGGAGACCACGGATGTGGAGTCACTGAACCCAAGATCCAAGGGAGCTGGTCTGCATGCCCGGAACCCTGTGATGAAGAAAGAGGAACAAAGTAAGTGAGAATCACAGAAGTCCCAAGGACCTCTAGAAGGAAGTGAAGGGGGATTTAGCACAATGACTAGGATTCCAGAAAGTACTGTCATCGCCTCCACATCTAACTGAGAGAAAAGTCTGCTCCTGGCACCCCCAGTGGTGGATACAGCATAAAGACACAGCCACAGCCATTCACCTTTGGGAGGATAAAGTGATAAGTGCTGATACCAGAGGTTGGTCAGAGAAGAATGTGTGTTGGAGCATCCAGATGCCCCTGCAGCCCACCTCTGCCAGGAGAAGTGCATGGGTCACTTTGGAAAGTGAGGCAGGACATCTGGGAGAAAAAGCCTGAGGGCACCTTTCCCTGTCACAGGAGGCAGCATCCAGTGTCATCACACTCAGCCTGATGGTCTCTGACACTGGGACAGAATGAGCTGTGGCCTTGACAGACATAGACACAAGCCAGTAGCACATGTGAGGAGAAACGAGTGGAACAGGGCACGATCCCTCAGAGACAAACTGCCAGGAGCGGCAGCATTGAATTGGCAACCAGGACGGGTGATCTGCAGGCTTTGGAGACCTGACAGGAAAGCGGAAGCCTCAATATAAGGGGTAAGAGTGGAGCCAGGGCAGGGAACTGGTGTGCAAGGACTGCAGGGGGAAGGGGAGACACCAAAGTGACACAAAGAGGTCATTCTGGAAGGCAGCCCCTCATCTGTGACCAGGGGAACATAAGGCAGGTTCAGACCACTGACAGAAGACACCCAGATGGGGGCTCTGCTGAGCATGTCAGAGGCCTCTGCAGCATGTGTGCCTGCAGGGTGACCTGGTCCTCCTGGGCCCCCTATGTCTGCAGGGAGGCTCCACATTGCTGGGAGAACCCACTGCTCTATGAACAGGCCCCAGTAAAGGAGTGGGGGTCAGGCCTCTAAGGAGCCACACTGGTGACTATGCACTGCATGCCTGAGGGTCTGAGAGGGTGCTACTGCCAGTGTGGAAACTGCACCCACCAGCTGCCTCTGAGCTCAAAGTCACAGCGCAGTCACAGATCCACTAGGGTGGCACTGACAGAGCAGGACCCCAAGGAACAGAGCAGGCCCCATCCCTTCCTGTGGCCCCAGGCTCCCTCAGCTCTCCAACCCACCTGCAAAAGAGGAATAAGGTCGGGAGAACCCCAGTCCAAGTTCCAGAGTTGAGTTTGGGGAGAAAGTAGGTTAATAATGGGCACAGGGCTGCCCAAGGAACTCAACCTCCCAGCCTGGCCTAGGTCCAGAAGGAGCAGGAGAGTGGATGCCACTCTGCACCAGCAGGCAGAGGACTTGGTGGGGCTGAGGAGCACCTAAGAAGCTGGGCAGAGGCCACCATTAATTTGAGCACTAGATTTTACAAGAGAGCAAACATAAATAACGGTAGCCTCCTAGAAAGCCTGGTTGACAGAGCTACCTGGTCACATCTGCCAGTCAAAATCACCATAACTTAGAAAAACGAAGCAGTATGGGGGCTTCTTATTGTTTGAGTACAAGTGGGCACAAGTCCTGCGGACAACACCAGGCATGCAGCTAGCAGCTCAGACTCAGAGGTGGGAATCTGGCCATCTAAGACACGAGCATTCCTCACCACAAGGACAGAGCAAGACCAAGTGGCTCCTGTGAAACCAGCACAAGAACAGGCTGCCTTCAAGAGCCAGGTGCCCTTATCCTGCCACACTCATGCAGAGAAACTGGTTTGCTACACAGCAGGTCCTGTCCCCACTGCCAGTTTCCTCTCCATATAGTTGCTGTGCTGCACACTGGTTTCCAACACTGAGACATCTGCCTGAGTTGGGAAGACCCAAAGCAGATAGCTCGTGTGGGGAGTCATTTGAGGACGATACACTGTCCTCACTGCTCGGCTTTACTGCAAGCAGAGCACAGGGATGCAGCTAAGGGTCTCCATCATGGTGGCTCCTGGAGACATGGTCCTGTGAAGTCACAGCCAGCTGGCCTCAGAGTATGGCCTGCAGAATGCCGAGGGTCAGGAGTCGCAGGACGAATCCTAAGAGGTGACCTTAAGGAGAAACAAGAGTGGCTTCTGTGCCTCAGTGAAGGGGGATTGGGACAAAGTCCCCATGAGAATCTGTGCGAGGATCACAGAGCAGTCTGAGTTATTAGGTCATAAGGGAAAATACCCTGTATGTCCCTGAGAAGGCGAACCCAAGCCACACAGCGTTGCTGTAGCAGTGGTGCCCTGTCTGAATGCACACAGCTAGGAAGGAGAGGGCTACAGAGGGCACAGAGGCACAAGAACATGGGCAGAGTCCAAAATTGGGAAACCACTAAAGCAGGAAAAGAAGGAGAGATCTGACATTCAGAAGGGATCCATTACCTTTGCAGAGCAGGAAAACCTGCAGGGCTTGACAGAAGATAGACTCTGTGGAGTGGGAGGGTTCAGAACTAAGGGAAAGTCCCGCCCTGCTCAGCCTTTCCTGATAGACAGTCTTGTTCACTGCTGCAAGACTCCTGAGACACAAATCTTCTGTCTGACCAGCGACCATTGTTCTGGTTTCTCATTCGCCCACCCCATACCTTATCCCTTGGGTCATTTTGGAGAGCCACATTCACTGCTGTCTCAGCTCCTACTGTGTGGTCCCCACCACTTAGCACTCTTATCCACCGCTGCAGACACCCTGCAGAGGCAGAGAGTGGGGCTATGACTTCCAGGCCTCCTCCACCATCCTGGCCTCAGTGATACCTGAAAGTAACATCCCGACCTCACATAACACTAGGCATCATTTTCCTCCATTGCCTCTTCCATCTTGGCAGCATCTCCAGGTTGATTTAGCAGCCTCATTACACTCAGAAATAAAGGAGAGTTCCAATGGGTCTGAAAGAGTTTGAACCTGAGCCCAGACCAGCTCTACCCCAATCCAAGACTCTCTCCACACCCTCTCTGAGGACCCCTGGCACCACCATCGCTCCATCCCAATGTGCACTTTTCACACATTTTCCAGGCGTGCGTGCTGGGCTCAGTTTAGTTGGGCCCTCAGCTGTGTAAGACTATAGATTGAGTCTCATATTTATTTTTGTCAACACTATGTGAAACTCTCAATATTTGTCTTAAACACTTTCTAACATTCTAATCCTTTTTGAAATGTAGAAAATGTAAACATTATAAGAAACTAAGATGAATGACTCAATAAACAGTCTCCAAGGCATGTTTAAATCTGTCAGTGAGCATATGGAGTCGGGAGTGGTAGTCAACAAGGACATGTTTATTGGGAAGACCTCAAGAACACTGAGGGTAGAAGCACATTATTTGAGTGTCAGAATTCTATTGGGAAGGACTAGACTTGATCTGTAATAATCTATGAGCCAGAGTCACAGTCATATTCAGTTCATTTAATTCTTGAATTTCATGCTGCAAATCAATACGATTTGTGCAGAGGTAAGGAGAATACTGGTTGGAGAATGAAAGACTACTCATCATTTCTAAAACAAATATCAAACCTACCCTCAGCTTCTGTCTAGGACACAAACAATATGTGTTTTTATTCAATCACAGAGAAAAATTTAACATACCCATCTCACTTAACATATCCATGTCACTCACTTTAATGGATCAGAGGTGTTTTCCAGAACAGTTTTCTAACAGCAGGGAACATATGTCTGCCCCTGTCATCATTAGACACAGTAGTTTCATTTGTCCAGTTCTGTTTAGCAATGATGGCTTCCAGAGCTGTGACAGCTGAGTCCCTTCAATTGTCCTCACTTCAGGCCAAGAAGGAAAGTCAGATCCTCATTACCTAAGTCCAAAGCCAGGGATAGGTTAGAAATCTCAGTCGTTTTCCAGGTGAATTCCTAGATATGCAACAGCTGTCAAAGTTAGAATTTCTACAGTTAAAGCAAAGTAGCGATCCTAAAAACTTGTTTCACCTGAGTGCTAGACAGAAGGACGTGGGAAGGTGTCAGTGACAGTTCACATCACAGTCAGACCATTTTTGAAGTCTAAGGGGCTTCAGGGGAAACTTGAGGTAAGGTAGTGGGGTAGAAGTCTTCTTAGGGGCAGTGGTCACCCTACAGCACTACAGTATAGAGTCCCCCGTGTGCTGTGGGGTCTACACTTCCTCCCTCACTCTTTTCAGGCTCATATATCTAAATTCTAGGTGTGATTTCAGGATTTCCACCCTGAGTATTGCATGTCTAGAAGGAATGGAAAACAATTTCCCACCGCTGTAAGGTTACATCACAGGGGGCATTTTTCTCTACCGGGGAGCTTTGCCTGGAAGCACTGGTGTCACTTGGGGGACAGCCCAGGGTACCCCATGTCTGCAAGGCCTGTAGATTCACACCCAGCCACAGTCCTCTGTCAGCCAGACCCAGAGCACCAGCATGCTGAGCTCCTCCCTGCACTTGTACCTCTGCAGAGCCAGAGGTGGGCTCACTGACCTTCAGCACAAACCTGGCTCATCAGATCCACAGGAAGATCGATCTCTGTCCCCATGAAACACACAAATTAATTTTGGAAGAAGGGAAAGAGCTTCCTGAGAGCTGCTTTGACCTCTTTGTTTCTCAAAGTATAGATAATGGGGTTCAGGGTGGGGCTCAGCATGCTGTACAGCACCCCAGCCAGCTTGCTCTTCTCTGCATTGTAGCTGGAGACGGGACTGATGTAGGCATAGAAGACGGCAGTGTAGTACATGCACACCACGATGAGATGGGAGGAGCAGGTGGAGAAGGCTTTCTGCTTCCCCTCTGAAGTCCGCATCTTCAGGATGCTGGAGATGATGAAGCCGTACGACACGATGGCCATCAGGAAGTTGAGGATGCCGTAGAAGGCATCCGCAAGGACGATCATGATGCTGTTCACATAGGTGGAGCTGCAGGAGAGCAGCAGCAGAGGGGGGACCTCACAGAAGAAGTGTGTGATGACATTGGGGCCACAGAAGTCCAAGCGTAGCATCAGCCCTGTGTGTATGGCCGTGTTGAAGGCACAGAGCATCCACACACCAGCGGCCAGCAGGCTGCAGAAGGCCTTGCTCATCATGGTGCCATAATGCAAGGGGTGGCAGATGGCGGCATAGCGGTCATAGGCCATGACTGTGAGGAGCAGCAGCTCTGAGGATGCAGCCCACGTGAGGAAGTAGAGCTGGGCCATGCAGCCCCCATAGGAGATGGTGCTCTGCTGTGACACCAGACCCTGCAGGGCCTTGGGCATGATGGACGAGGTGCAGATAATACCCATAGTAGCCAGGTTGAACAGGAAAAAGTACATGGGGGTGTGGAGCCCAGGGTTGAGGGTGATGGCCAAGATGATGAGGATGTTGCCAGTGAGCGCCACAGTGTAGAGGGAGAGGAAACAGCCAAATAGGAGTACCTGGTACTCTGGGTGCTCTGAGAAGCCCTGCAGGATGAACTGTGTCACCAGCGTCTGGTTACTCATTGTCTTTGAGCTGTTTTATCTCTGTTTCTGGGTCTATCTGGCCTGTCTCCACTCACATCTTCACATACATTTGGGCTGCAGAGAGAGACTGGTCCCAAAAAAGCTTGCTTCTATGCTTCCCTCATCCCTGACAATGTGGCAAGTTTGATATCAGGCAGATGTACCAGGATGCACAAATTAAGGCGAAGGCACCAATGTCATAGAAGCAAGCAACATGACATTTTAGTTCCTAAAAGTAAACACAAGTAGCCAATGCTATGCAAGGAGCTTCATTCAACCTCAGTCAAAGAAATGTAGAGCCAGTCCACAACACACTTTTCATCATCCACCACTGGACAGAACCAGGACAGGGAGGAAGTGACTGGCATCCACTTGGCACAAAAATGCTGGCCTTTTAATTGTGAGCTCCCTCTGAGCCAAAACTCTGCTTTTTGGAATCTTATCTTAGGGAAACAACTTAAAATATTTTCAAGTTGTCAGAGCCACATCGTTTATGATTGGGAATTTAAAAGCAACATGTATTCTGAACAGTGAGTTTCT
>NW_004955546.1:2483513-2484844 GCF_000276665.1 Chinchilla lanigera
GCTCAGTGTCCCTCACCTCTGCCCTGCCGCTCTCTCCGTGATTTCTTCCCGTCCAAACCTGCTAGAAAAATGCTATGCAAACATGCTAGAAACACAGAAGGAAAAGAGAAAATCAAGGTGAACTTAATGTTACATAAGTGTACATAACTTAATGTTATACACATTTGTCATAATAAGAAAGGAACTTTCATTCAGCAAAACTACCTCTCAGGATGAAATATATTGCTAAATAACAAGAATTGAGACAATCTATTGGTGGCAAAGGCATCCTCAAAGAAATCCTAATGGGAGTTCTTCAGGCTGAAAGCTGAGCACATCAGACAGTAACATGAATCTATCCCAATAAACAACAAAAGCTGCAAAAGTTAATTCTGTGGATAATCCCACAAGCCAATATACTTACATTTTTCACTTAACTAATTTAACAAGCATTTGTATAGAACAAGATTGTCTTGGTTACTTTTTTCTCGCTGCTGGGACAAAATATCTGATGCCAAAAATTAAGGAAGGAAAGGATTATTTCGCTTACAGTTTGTGGAGGTTTCAATCCGTACGTGGCAGATTATAAGGCAGAGTGGCACGTGGCAGAGGGCTGCATCTCAGGGCGGCAGCACACAGCTAAGCAACAACCACACACCAGGGCAGAATGGGGGAGGAATGTCCTCAAGCACTCTTTTCCTCTCCCTTACATATGCAAACTATCCACCCCAGGGCAGGTGTAGCTCTCACACCCAAAATCATTCAACTCTAATAGCCTGTCCCATGGTCACATGAGGCTTTGGAGGGGACACACAGACATAAACCATAACAAAGATGTATATCCCATTGTGTTCTTGGATCTTTAGTACACAGGATGTAGCATGTTTTGCATAAGAGCACAGAGGACCGAATGGGGGTAAAGTTGTACAGTAGGGGAATTCACATCTCCAGAAGAAATCAAGACAGCAAGAGATGACACATGAGAAGTTTAAGATAACAAATTCCATAGGTATATTTTTATTCTAATCCCCTTTAATTAAAAGATATAAAAGGTAATATCTTTTACATCTAAGTAAGGTAATAATTATGACAAAGTATTTTTAGGTTTTGTATTTGTATAACACTAATAGGACCAAAAAGAGAGAGAGAAGGAATGGACCTATTTGGAGAGCATTTTATATCTCACTAGTATTAATGAAGTTATAATAAACCTCATGTAGATTGTGATAAGTTCAAAAATATAACACAAGCCCTAGTGCATCAGGTGAGAAAATAACTCACAATACAGCAAAAGCAAAATTGATGAGAGGAATTTAAATATTAAAAATTATCCACCCAATGCAAAGGAAAGC
>NW_004955546.1:2484944-2489545 GCF_000276665.1 Chinchilla lanigera
CATCAGGAAGTTGAGGATGCCGTAGAAGGCATCCGCAAGGACGATCATGATGCTGTTCACATAGGTGGAGCTGCAGGAGAGCAGCAGCAGAGGGGGGACCTCACAGAAGAAGTGTGTGATGACATTGGGGCCACAGAAGTCCAAGCGTAGCATCAGCCCTGTGTGTATGGCCGTGTTGAAGGCACAGAGCATCCACACACCAGCGGCCAGCAGGCTGCAGAAGGCCTTGCTCATCATGGTGCCATAATGCAAGGGGTGGCAGATGGCGGCATAGCGGTCATAGGCCATGACTGTGAGGAGCAGCAGCTCTGAGGATGCAGCCCACGTGAGGAAGTAGAGCTGGGCCATGCAGCCCCCATAGGAGATGGTGCTCTGCTGTGACACCAGACCCTGCAGGGCCTTGGGCATGATGGACGAGGTGCAGATAATACCCATAGTAGCCAGGTTGAACAGGAAAAAGTACATGGGGGTGTGGAGCCCAGGGTTGAGGGTGATGGCCAAGATGATGAGGATGTTGCCAGTGAGCGCCACAGTGTAGAGGGAGAGGAAACAGCCAAATAGGAGTACCTGGTACTCTGGGTGCTCTGAGAAGCCCTGCAGGATGAACTGTGTCACCAGCGTCTGGTTACTCATTGTCTTTGAGCTGTTTTATCTCTGTTTCTGGGTCTATCTGGCCTGTCTCCACTCACATCTTCACATACATTTGGGCTGCAGAGAGAGACTGGTCCCAAAAAAGCTTGCTTCTATGCTTCCCTCATCCCTGACAATGTGGCAAGTTTGATATCAGGCAGATGTACCAGGATGCACAAATTAAGGCGAAGGCACCAATGTCATAGAAGCAAGCAACATGACATTTTAGTTCCTAAAAGTAAACACAAGTAGCCAATGCTATGCAAGGAGCTTCATTCAACCTCAGTCAAAGAAATGTAGAGCCAGTCCACAACACACTTTTCATCATCCACCACTGGACAGAACCAGGACAGGGAGGAAGTGACTGGCATCCACTTGGCACAAAAATGCTGGCCTTTTAATTGTGAGCTCCCTCTGAGCCAAAACTCTGCTTTTTGGAATCTTATCTTAGGGAAACAACTTAAAATATTTTCAAATTGTCAGAGCCACATCGTTTATGATTGGGAATTTAAAAGCAACATGTATTCTGAACAGTGAGTTTCTAATACATGTTGATAAAATAGAATATTTCAGTTATCAAAATAGTTTTTTGGAAGTACTCTGCTGGTGGTTTCTTTAGATAGAATAAGAAGAATTAAAGGTAACATGCACAAGGGAATCTCACATAGTGTTTAAAGGAGAAGGAATTCTGTGTATATTCTGTAAGAAAAACAACTGGTGAGTGGTACCAGAGTCTGAGCCCTAGGGTGGGTTGTGATTGATTTTCTTTACTTTTGTTCCTCTGTGTCTCCTGGTTTTCCCACCTAATGTCATAGTTTTTCAATGGCAGATGTCACATGCAAGTCTCCTGACAATTCTCCCAGGACCCCCACAGTGGACTGTCAGTGCACCCAAGTCTCCTGAAGGGGCTGCCTCCCCTAGCGAGGGCTTAAAGCTGAGACCGATGCTGCAGCCTTGCCTGGCTCTCCCAGCGGGGCAAGGCATAGCCACAGGGGTGTCCTGGCTTTGTTTTTGCACCCTCTAGCTACAGGTACCCTCCTTCTCAGGTCCCAACTGCAGCCCACCCTATCTGCATCGGGAGGAAGGATCATCACTTCTGGGCCCCTTGGGGTCCTGGGCTGACAAATGTCTAGGACTCGGTACACCTGACTCTCTGGTGAGCCTCCTCACCTGTGAACCCTGGCCATTTGTCTCTGGACAGCCACCATGGCCTCCAAGCTTGTGCCCATCAACCACAGTGTTAGGTGAGGTGAGGCTTCAGAGCAGTCTTATGTGGACAATACCAGGACCTTTCCATCACTTCTAGGAGGATCAGCCCACACCATGTGTTGTCTAAGATTTAATCAGCATGACCCACATTTGCTTTTTCCTTCTTTAAGATTGTATTAATTTAAAAAAATTAAGAAGTTGTTCACTTTTTAAAAAATAATTCAGTATTCTGTCCAACCTCAAAAATATATTCAGTCCACTATGATGTCACATTCCTGTTATCCAAGCACTCATGAGACTGAAGCAGGAGAATCACCACAAGTTCGAGGCCAGCCTGGGCTACATACTGAGTTGAAGGCCAGTCTGCACTATATAGCAAGACTGTCTCAAAAAAAAAAAAATATTCACCACAAACATTATAAGGTTTACGCAAAATGATCAAGCATAACCTACAAATCCAGCCATATAACCCTTGCTAGGTAGTGTTCTTCAAAGAAGAGCACAGAACAGCTGTGACCTGGAGCAGCAGGGCACCTGCACACAGCAGAACTAGTGCCTTGGGCACCCTGTGTGTTCCCAGAGCAAGGAATAG
Source organism: Chinchilla lanigera (assembly GCF_000276665.1). NCBI lineage: Eukaryota > Metazoa > Chordata > Mammalia > Rodentia > Chinchillidae > Chinchilla > Chinchilla lanigera. The sequence continues at coordinate 2,487,376 of NW_004955546.1, forward strand.
GCAGTGCCATTGTGGTTGTGAATGAAGCGACCACTGTGTACCTTAGCTACCTTGACTTCCGTCGAGGACAGAGAAACTCAGCAGTCACTATTGCTCAGTCTGAGTCTGGGATCTGGAGATATGAGTGTCACTTCACTTGCTCCTCTGCACAGCCATGTGACCCATCTGTCCCCTAGGACCCCTGGGAGCCTGGGCAGCTGGATGAGGCTGCACAAGAACAGAGCTGCTTTGCCCCTGACATTCAGGGCAGGCTTCTGCATTTCATGTAACACCCCAGGGCTCCAGGTCCGTGACACCTCAGCCACAGGGGTCTACACCACAGCTCACGGTTCAGACACACCAGAGTCACCCTGCCACAGCTATCCCTGAGGAAACACCATGTGGCACCCCAACACTTACAGGTCAGCAAAGGCCTGGTGTGTCACATGGAGATCACTAAAGATGCTGTGAGGCAGGAAACTTTAACCCTGGCCATCTTGATTCCATGGGACAGGAGGAAAACCTCTGGTACATATCTGGAGGGACAGAGTTTGAAAAGGTACTGCATCCAAGAGCATTTCCAGAGACCATCAACACTCAGGGACCAATGAGCCCTGAACAATTACCCACTGGCTGTGGTTCCAGGCAGCTGGGCAGTCTCCCCAACACTGGCTAAAGACTCAGGGCACAGAGACCTATCCCACTAGAATGGCTTTGGTTCCCTTGAACCCCAGACAGCATTTCTCCTTCTGAAAATCACAAAGGATTTGTCCCCCGAGGTTCCCCAGGCATTGACTTTAACTCTCATCACAAAGCATAAGATTACTACGAAGGAATCCCAAGGAAGGACCACAGTTTCAGCTAACAGGGACCGAGCTTAACCCATGCTCTATTGAAGCAACACAATGGCGCACCCCTGCACACTGACCCCATATTCAATCAGAGGTTGTTGTCCACACTTAGCAACCCCTTTGTGCTCAAACTCCCAGAAAAAAAAAAAAAAAACACCACGGATGATTTCCATCAGTTTAGAAAAACAATAGGCACCTTCAAAATCCCTGAAATTAAAAAGTACTTTTCACTGAGCTTTTCCTAAAGATAGATTGAATTTCACATGGAATGCAATTTACTGTCTGTGAAATTGTACCTTAGTGCCACTGTGTTGTTTATAGTTTCACATTTGGAAAATTATTACTGTTTTAAGGAACTTAATTTATGCAAAAGAACTTCATTGATCCTGCTATTTTTATCTCTAAGGGGATTCAAGGTTTTCACCAGTATCAAACAGTCAATCCAGTGCCCTTCTATTACACATGAAGGCAGATATTCCTATTGCAAATATATTTCAAGAACGGAAGAGTAAACATTAGAATATGCCAATATTTCAAATATTTAGCTGTAAGCCTGAAAGCCAGATTATAGATGACTTTGTCCAATCTGGCTATTAGGAAAGCAAACAGCTTCCAAGAGGCCCATTTTTAGTGACAAAGTTCATGTCCAGTCCCAGGACTCAGGACTCCCCCCAGAATTCTTTGCTATGTTGTTTGCCAGTTGCTTCCCTAAACCCAACTCTATCAAAAGTTAAAGAAAAGCCAAGGAAAAGAAACATGAATCAAGAGCTGATGTCATTCTTTTTCAGGTCGAGATTTAGAATGCATACCCTAAACTCTCAGCCAGTTCTGGAGCTCATCCCATCTCCTCTATCATTTTATCTACTGATGAAACAGGAATAATAAGCCAGGGAGAAAGAACCAAATATTACTGCTCTGGGTTCACTGAACCAATCCAGCAGGTTTGAGCCCTTCCTGTTTTCTACATTACCTGATAGACCACATCCCAGAACACACAATGGCGCACCCCATATTCGATCAGAGGTTGTTGTCCACACTTAGCAACCCCCTTGCACTCAAACTTCCCAGAAAATAAAAATGCACCATGAATGATTCTTTCAGTTTAGAAAAACAATAGGTACCTTCAAAATCCCCGAAATTAACAAGTACTTTCACTGAGCTTTTCCTAAAGATAGAATGAATTTCACATGGAAAACAATTTACTGTTTGTGAAATTGTACCTTAGTCCCTATGTGTTGTTTATAGTTTCACATTTGGAAAATCATTACTGTTTTAAGGAACTCAATTAATGCAAAAGAACTTGACTAATCCTGCTATTCTTTTTTTTTTTTTTTTTTTTT
>NW_004955546.1:2491608-2517587 GCF_000276665.1 Chinchilla lanigera
GCTGTCTTTGCTTCTGTTTATGTGATGAATTCCATTTATTGGTTTCTGTGTGCTGAACTATGTGTCCTTGCACTTCTGCAATAATGTTGGCTTAGTCATGATGTATGATATTTTTAATGATTTGTGGCTTTCTGTTTCCAAGTATCTGTTGAGAATTTTGACAAGTGTATTCATTAAGAACATTGGTCTGTAGTTTTCTTTTTTATTAGATCCTTGTCCAGTGTTGGTATGAGGGAATTGCTAGCTTCCAGGAATGAACTCAGCAATGCTTCTCCCAAGTTCATGGAAGAATTGACATAGTACTGGTGCTAGATCCTCCCTGAGGTTCTGCTAGAACTCTGTGTAGCATCCATCAGGTCCTGGCAGAACTTTGTGTAGCATCCATCAGGTCCTGCTTTTACAGTGTTTATTGAATTTTTATTATTACTTGTATTTCATCACTTCTTATTGGTCTAGTGAGAGTTTTTATATCTTCTTGGTAGAATTTTGATAACTCATATGGGTCCAGGAAGTTCTCCATTTCTTCTATGTTCTACAATTTATTGGAATATGTTTTCAAAATAGTCTTTTTTTTTGAACCAGAATTCAAACTCAGGACCTAGCACTTGCCAGGCAGGCGCTTTGCCACTGAGCTATATCCCTAACTTCCAACATAGTTTCTTATAATCCTCTGGATTTTGATAGTGTCTGTGGTGATTTCATCTTCTTATGTGAAATTCCATTAGTTCGGCTAAAAGTTTACCAATCTTATTTATATTTTCAAAGAACCAAGTCTTGAATTCATTGATACTACTTTTTGTCTCAATTTCATTAATCTCCATTCTGATCTTCACAATTTCTTACTTTTACTATTTTCAGATTTGCACTGGTCTTGTTTTTCTCAGACCTTGAGCTACATCAGTAGGGTTTTGAGATTGTTCTATCTTTTTGTTAGAGACGGCTGAGTTAGATAGAAATAGTATAGGCAGTCAGATAGGGTGAGGCCCTTGAAGGAGCTAGTGTGAAAAATGAGATACTTTGCAATTGTAGGGAGACAGACACCTCCAGCTGTGGGCCAGACCTCAAGACAAGTATAAAACAAATGCCTCCCTAAGGGATAAACATCATACCTCCCACATACCTCCCTAAGGGATAAACATCAGGGACTGATATTCTAAGTAGGTCTCTATCACCTTGAGAAAGCCAGGAAGAGTCACTAATTCAGCCTCCTACAGGAAAAGCCCCTGCTCTGTACTCTTGCCCACTTGCTATGTAACTCACTTCCCTATTTGATCCTGATATAATCAAATTTACCTGAACAATTATGCTTGTAATCTTATTGGTTGACCATAGTTTTGTCCCACTTCATGCCCACCTTGTGATTTCCCATTTTTCCCACCTTGGACCTGCCTCACCTCATGGTTTTGCTCTATAAAATCCCTAGGAAAGGCAAGATCCTTGGGAACCCACTTGGGCCCCTTCTGTCCCTCTCTCAGACAAAAGCTTTCTTTCCCCCAATACATATATTCTGCTCTTACCTCCGCTGTTCCTAAAATTCACTCTTCAATTTTAGGGAACACAAACTCGTCCCAGATATCTTTCAGGTTGAGAGTTTCTTTTCCCAATACATTTACATGTAAGTATTCACAGCTGTAAGCTTCCCTCTTAGAACTGTTCATTGAATTGACATTTTCAGTGGGTGAATTATAAGGCATGCTACTAATTACAGCTCCTTAAGGCTATGGAAAAGGAAGTAGTGATCTACTTCAAGTAAGGCAGTGAGTTGATCTGATCTGCTTAGATGTAGAAAAATTAAGTGGGAAACGGGTCTTATGACTGTGACACAGAAGCCTGAACTAGGGCAGAGACAGAGAAGACAAGACGTGGACACATTTGGGAAATGATCGCATGGTGGCAAAGTGTTTATGAAACAGTCCATGTTCTGCATGAGTGTAAGTTCAGTCTTTATATTTTCATAACATGTAACAAAAGTCTCAGAATGTTTGTACAACACTTCCAGGCGCCTATCCTAATAAGAACTTTAAATGTTTCATACAAAAACTATGTACAGAATTATTTATGAGTGAAAACAACCTAAACACCAATAATACTGGATTAATTGAGGCAATGGTAGCATATCTATATACTTAAACATTCTGCAGTTAAAATATATTAAATGAAATTACATAGGAAAATTTATGTTGTGATAAATTTACGTTGTGATAATTTATGTTGCAATATCACAAAATTACAAGTGAAAATTTATGTTGTGATACGCAAAATGAAAATATGACACAAAATTGCAAGTACAATATACTGTTAATGGCATAAAATGTCTGCAAAACATGCATTTTCTATGTGTTACATATTTCGCTAGTGTCAAACCTATATTTCTTACGTTTTCCAAAATCATAGTTCATACCTTTGTCAGAAATGCTAATGTACAGTATTTATTTTTAAAGAAAATAGCCAGTTAATTCTTGGACTTAAAGAGCAACCCCACAGATACACATCACAGGGGTCTGAGTTTTCTGGAGCACGCGCCCTGACAGGATTGGACAACAGGCAGCCCTGCACCCTAGGCGTCCTCCCTGTGCCCCAAGATTCTTTTCCCGCTTCCTCCCATCTCCCGGCCCGGGCCCTCCCTCATCTGCAGCTCCCGGACCTGAGCGCCCCCTCTAGACGGACATAGGCGTCCTGCTGTGCCCTATTCTCCCTATGTTGATGGGAACACAGTTGGGGTCCGACTCCCTGAAATGAGTCTCTTGCCCTTGGTCTCTGCCTGTCCCCCAATAGGGTTGGAGCTGGTGACCACCTGCACCCCCCGCCTCACGTGTGTCTGGGCCCAGCTCTATGCAGTGAATCTCAGGGCTTGCGCCTCGACCAGGAGACTAGCGCCAAACCCTGGGCTCTAGACCTCCTGTACCGCCCCTTGCCAGGCTGCCGGGTCCCGGGGCGGGGCGCCCTCGCCCGCCTGGGTCCGCCCTTCCTGGAGACCCACGCAGGAGAACCCGACCCAACCTATTTCCGAACCTGAACCCCCACGCCAAGCCTTCTCCTCGCCCCCGCGCTGCCCACTGCCTACAAGCTGGCGGCTTCTGGGTGAGGTGGGCTGGGGTCCCCTGTAGGAGCTCCTGAATCCCCAGGGCGGTGGAGCGGTGGGGCGGGGTTCCCTCCCCCCGCCCGGTTCAAAGGCACAGTGCGGGCAGCGATCCCAGGGTGGTCCTCCAGGGGCTCCACCGCAGCCGGTCCGAGAGGCTGGGGCAGGCAGATGCAGGTCAGCAGGAAAAAGTAGACAGACTGCAGGAAGGCAGGACAGCGGCGAAGTGGCCCAGTCGGTCCCGGGGCTGCAAGGCACACAAAGGAGACAGGACGCGGAGACAGGCGATGCTGGCGTAAGCACTGGGCAGGGGTGTGGGTCGGAGAGGAGACCCGAGCGTGACCCGGGTCTCAGCTGGGCAGCGCTGGGGTGTGGGGCGGACCTTTGGGAGCTGGGCGTGGTTTGCGGTTAGGGGCAGGGCTTGGGCAGGAGCAGGTGTCCAAGCAGGGGCCGAGCTGGGGGCCAGGGGCGGTGCTAGTATTAGGGGGCGGGGCTGGAGTTGTGCTGGGGCTTGTTGGGGGCCTGGGCGGGGCTTGTCTTGGGGGCTAGCCGGGCCGAGGGACTAGACCCCGCAGGTTCTGAGTACTTCTCGGACTTGGGCGCTGAGCTCCCAGCCCCGGCGCCCCGCCATGCCGTCCTACACGGTGACCGTGGCCACCGGCAGCCAGTGGTTCGCCGGCACCGACGACTACATCTACCTGAGCCTCGTGGGCTCTGCGGGCTGCAGCGAGAAGCACCTGCTGGACAAGGCCTTCTACAATGACTTCGAGCGTGGCGCGGTGAGTCCGGGACCTGACGGGACGGGATGAGACTGCGGGACAGGGACAAGGACCTGCAAAAGGGGAACTGCAGACGACCAGACTGCAACCTCCAGACCGGGAGGGAGGTGCCGGGCAGAGGGAATCATAGATGGACTGCAGGAAGGCGGGATGACAGCGCGGGGCGGCGACAGAACCTGCGGGCGGGCAGGGACCCAGTGACACCGCGCACCGCAGCCGTCTACGCAGCTTGGGTCCTCCGTCGCGAGGATCCAGGCCGGCGCTGCGGGTGGAGCTCTCGAGGACCCCGTGGAGGACAGGCTGGGGAGGGGGCTCGGGTCTTGGGCAGCGCGAGAGTAGTGCAGCGCGGGGTGCATGGCCCTGCTCCGCTCAGGCTGGTGCACTGGCACACTCAGTCCCTTCCCCGGCCTCAGTTTCCCTTTGTAGGATCAATAGTTGGCTTCAGCCTTGTCTGGTACGAGAGACAAGAGGGAACCTGTCCCCTCTGGTGGCTGGAGTGGCTGATGTCTTTTGTGCTCAGGACGGGCCCTAGAGAACTTCAAAGGGAGGAAAGAGCAAAGGTGGGGTGGGGGACCAGAAGTCCTCAGCCCCTCCCAGCAGAAGGCGCACAAGGAGGAGGAGGAGGGAGAGGGCCTCCCTCACTGGGGAGTAAAGACCAGGGCCAGGCATGGAGAGCCAGGGCTGCCCATCTTCATGCTCCTAAGGGCTGGGGCGGGGGAGGGGGGCCCTGGGGCTGGTTCAGCAGCTGCTCCTGATGCTGAGCACAGATCCCAGCCCATGGCTTTCTCCACAGTGGGGCCAGAGCAGTGTTCAGCGTCTCTCCCAGCACCTGGTGCACAGGAAGTGCTCAGGAAAGGACTAGAGTGATGTCCAGGGCGGACAGGTGCTCAGAGAATATCTGTTCCCTTCCATTGTGCCCAGCTTCTGAATCAGACTAGAAAGATACATACTTTACCAGCTGTCTTCTTACTATGCAGTTTATTATTAGTGAATGCACATGAAAGTCTTAGACTTCACTATTTGCGCCGAATGTAACCCTCAGTTTTGTGTTTCAGCTGAATATTTCTTGGATAAAATCTATGAAGTGTGTCTCAGGTCTGCAGAGCCTGCAGCAAGGACATAATAGTGTACTGCTGTAGATTCCACCCTCCCAGGCAGCTTGATCCCTCCCTGAAATCTGAAGCCCTCTTGTCCACTGACCCAGAACATATCAAGCTCAGAGGGCTGTTCACCTGGCTTGCATGCCCCTGGAGAAAGCATAGCCATGACTTTGTCTCACTTGGTCACCCCAATCCGGGAGCTGGCGCTGAAGACCACAGTGCATTAGGGTGATGTGTCACCATTTGGGAGGATGACACCGTCTAATATCTCCAAATTGACACCTTCATTATGTTCATTTTTTCATGGCTTTCACAATACCTAGGAGAGGAAGAAGAGGATGGGTCACTTCCCCTTTCTAAGAGAAGCCCTGCAGGCCCTGTTCTCTTCCACACAGCATAAATTTTTAGAGCTACAGGCCATCAGTGTGCAGCTAGGGGACCCCAAGGTGGGTCCTCCAGGAGACAGGGAGGGACAAGGGTGGCCATCATGGGTCACTGGATGAAAAGTGGCCTCTGTTCTACAATATTCTCCTCTCTCTTTTCCCTCTACCCTGAGGAGTCATTTAAATGATGTTGAGATTAAAGCCTCTTCAAGATCCCAGAGGCAAATTCCTAGAGAGATTTGCATGTCACATTTCCCTTGGACTGAGTTAGGAGGGACTCCCGTGCCACAGGGTTGGGGGCAGTCTGGTGTGAAAAGCCTTTGAAAACTGAGCTTTTGAGAAAGTTCCTGTTGATGCAAGTTACCCCATTCTGCTCTTGCACAGTCCAGAGCTACTTCCTCTTCTCCGGACAGGGCATTTGTGGACAAGATGTCCCTCTTGGGCAGAGGTAAGAGCAGTCTAGAGGAAGCCTGGCGAGGAGATAAGGCTTGCTGCCTGCTTGGGGGAGTGTTGCAGTCACTTCCACTCAGCACAGTAGAGAAAAGGTGATTTGCACAGGCCGATCCCATCCTTTCAGGCTGTGGGTGATCAATGACTCCCTCCCCTAGTGCACAATTCAGTCCAACAACGGACAGAACTAGTTTTCTTCTATTCTCTTCCTTCTTTCCTTTCTTTTTCTTTCATTCTTTCTCTTCCTTCCTTCCTTCCTTCCTTCCTTCCTTCCTTCCTTCCTTCCTTCCTTTCTCTCTCTCTCTCTCTCTCTCTCTCTCTCTCTCTCTGTCTGTCTCTTTCTTTCTTTTACAATAAACCAAGGTACAAATCCTTGATTATTCTCATCCAGGACCTACATAGTGACTCCGGTCAGGGCTAGGGAGGAATCCTTTGCAAGGACTCCTCCTGTAAGCGGCACAAGAACCCAGGTCCCACGCAGGATTGCCTCTTTCCAGCAGCTGTCCAATTTAGACACATTTGACAGGTTGCTTTGTTCTGTAACTCTGTAACTGTAAAGAGGTCCAAGTCAGACGGAAGACCAGCAGACCTACAGACTTCTGGGGAGCCTTAGTAGTCCCATTTCACTCCAGAATGGTGCTGTGAAGAAAGCTCAGGGAGGGCTGTGCCCAATCTGTGCGAGGCTCTGGCTCTATCCCTAGTCATGGAGAAGGGGAAGGGAGAGAGAGATAGATATTTAATATGTGATTCTTGGACATATTCAAGAAATGGGAGTTAGCCTTGTAATGATAACGCTTCTTATGTATATCCAGTGAATATTCTTATATTCATGAAGGATAAATTCTAGAATATCTCCTTCTTGGGAAGAAAATTGTGTGGAGAATAAATTCTTCCTTGAGGTCCTTGGGCTTGCTCTGTGCACCTGCCCCACCGCTTACATGGTCCCCTCTTCTTTCCTTGAGGCCCTGTCTTTCCCCTTTGTCTTCCAGCCTCCCTGCCTCCCCCCATCTTCTCCCTCTGTCTCCAGCTCTGTGCTACATTGTCCCTGCTACTAGTAAGTCTCCCAAGCCACTGCCTCTCCCCCTCCCCCGGGCTCCCTGCCATGCACCGCTCTTCTGTCTGCCCCCCACTCTCCCTCTCTCACATCCCCCTCCAAGATGGGTGGCCCAGGTCCTTGCTCCGTGGAGACCCCCTCCTCCATCTGTCCCTGGGCAGAGATGCTGGTGTGAACAAATGCCCTTCCTTAAAATGCCATGGAAAGTTCAGATGGAAAAGGATCAACCAACGCTTTGCTAAAATGCAGCCACATGCCACACAACCGCGGGTAGCATGTATGACAGTGGCCCTGCAGGGTGATAGTGGGGCAGAGAACACCTGTCTATGTTGTCGCTGTGCTTGTTCAGAGATGCTTAGATCCTGAGTACTTGCCTTCTGCTACAGTCATCCACAGTACTCACACAGCAGCTTGCTGCCCATGTATGACTAGGATAGCAGGTGGTCACATTGCCCAGGCTTGCACAGTGCTCCCCGAGATGTTCCCAAGGTGGCAACATCATCTTACAACATCCCTGTCCCTTAGCCACCCCTTGTGACTGAATCCCAAAGTTCTAGCCCCACAATTCAGCAGAGTTGAAAGCAGCAAGCGTGGTGACATTGGCCCTTCCTGACCTGAAGTGGTGACATCTCGCCCCCAGTCTCTCTAACATCTCACTCGCCACGGCGCCACCTCTGTCTCCAAGACCTCTGCAGGCCTTCTTCCTCCCGAGTTAGCTCCTGCCCCAGGATCTTGCTCCTGAGGCTCACTGCATCTGAAATGCCCCCACGCCTCCTTTCTGGCCTCTGCCCCTGACTCCCTTACCCCTGAATCTAACCAGTCCCCAAGGGTGGCCCCAACTTCCTTGTGTCTCAAGCGGTCTCATGGTGTCCTCTCTCACACTTTGTCCAGGGTCAAGCTGCGCCCCAAGCCAGGTCTTCTCCCCCTAGCCTGGCACCTCTCTGAAGATGTGGCCACAAGGATCAGATGGGACCTCACACAGGTGCAAGTTCTAGCCGTGGGGTGGTGATTGATTGCTCCTGGGACCCATAGCTGCCCAGCCTCTCTGTGATATGAGCCTATCTATGATATGAGTTGAGCGTTCACTGATCTCCCAATGTGGGCTGTGCCCCCTGTATCACATCCTCCACACAGAATTCTCTGTGTCTCAGCACACATATATGGAGTTACCCCAGAGAGGAAGCAGAGGCCAGGAGCCTGGTGGCCCCTACACCTTCCTAAAGCTGTATTTGCTGTCTGACCATGGGCCTCATGTCTTCTTGGAGGAGGCCTTTTTTTGTCCTCGGGTGTCAGGCCATAGACCCCAGACTCTATCCTTAAGATTTCCTGAGTTGGGCCCTGGCTGTCCCATCCAGGCCTGACCTGGGTCAGACACACCAGTCCACAGCCTGATGCCACCACTAGGAGATGTCAGTGGCCAGCGGAGGCCCTGAACGTCTAGTGACTTCACTTGCGGGGTGCAGTAGAGGGCCTGGGAGGCCCCATTCTCTTGTGACCACACCGCAGAGGACTGAAGGGACACCCTGCTGTCCACTCTGTCAGTGAAGCAACTTGGTCTTTCCTTGTGGGCCACTACCCCCATCCCAGCCAGACAGCTGGCCCCTTTGCCTTCCCTTGAGAGAAGCCCCCTGAGGCTGTCCTGCACCATTGCTTTGGAAAGGGTAGCAAGTCCTCAGCCTTCTTGGCCTCAACCCCAGACACCCACTCCCCAAAAATCTCTAGTAAAGCCACTTCCCCTGCAGCCACTGCGGTGGCCACTCACTCTTAAATCCTGACCACACACTGACTTCCCTTAGCCCATCCCCCTGGAGGGCAGCCCCTTCTGCACCCACACAGGAACTCCCAGCAGGCCCTTCATGAGGGCACATGGGCCGGCATCCCCTCCACACATGCCCCTGGCTGCTCTATGCGCACAGGGATAAATGTACATGGTGGCAGGCCCTAGGCTCCTCTTGTGCCCAGGTAGACCCTCTGCTGTAGGGAGTGAGGACCACACAGCCGGGGCCATGCAGACATCTGGCCACTGCGATTTCTCAGCGGTCCTGCCAGCTAGGTGTGGTGTCCTTTGAAAGACGAAGAAACAGCTCCAAAGGGTGAAGCGATTGGCCCAGGCTCAGCCATCACTTTGGAGCTGAGGTGGGAGCTCAGAGCCCAGACCCCAGGGCTAGTTTGTACCTCTGGCCACCCTACCCTCCATTCCTCCTTGGGCACAGGTCTCTGCAGATCCATTGTTGCTTAGGACCTGCCCTGCACTTTGGACCAGCTCCAAGCACCTGGTTGTTGTGTAGGTTCTGGCCTGGCCCCCATCCCCCTCCTCCCCAGGAGATGAAACAGCCCTTTCTTTCCTGGGCCCTGGCTCATGGCCCAGAACCCTGGACTTGCGGGTTCCTCTCTGAGCTGCACCTACAGCACAGATAGAGCCCTGTCTGAGGCCCTCAGGCCCAGGTCAGTGTGCTGTCTATGTGGTCTCTCTGGTGGCTCCTGCTCTCTTGCCAGACAAGGGCTCTTCTCAGAGGTGGCAATGAGACCTGTCCCCTCCCTGCAGGGACAGAGGCGCCTATGCTCCAGGAAGGACCAGCACCTATCATCCCAGCATGGGCCTGGCTCCTCTGTTCTCAGGGACTGTCCCTAACTGAGGCCCCAAGCCCAGACCACAGGCCAGGGGAGGGAGCTTCCGCTTTCAACCACAGTGTCTGGCCTGGACCATGGCCGCCACATGTCAGCTGCTTCATCTGTTCAGAGCCCAGGGGTCTGCAGAACTCCCAGCTTCCCAGTTCTCTTGGGAAGCCACCCAGAGTTCTAGCAGCCGGGAGAGACAGAGAGGGCCGGGCATGGTGAGTCACATGAGAATGAACAGCCAAGCCTGCCCCCGGTCCCCGCAACTCTGAGTTCTGCAGCCAGGAGGAAAGGTCATGGAAACTCGGCCTGGGAAGTGCCAGGCCTTGAACCTGTTGGGCACTGAGGCCAGAACAGCGCTTGAGCCCCACCCATCTCCTATCTGCTCCCAGCTGCTGCACACTGGCCATGCGGAATCTGGGGCAGTGCTGCCAAGTCCGATGGTACCCTGGGGGTAGGGAGCAGCTCCGTCCCAGGGACCTGGGTGGGAGCACTACCCATAACCCAGGGCGCCACCTTCCAGTGGCAAGGTGGCCGCAACCTACCAGGAGATGGGGCAGTCTGTCCTTAACATCTGCATGTGGTTGTGACTTGGAGCGAGCCAGCTGCCTGTCTCTGAGCTCCCATCTGTCCTCCCTCCCTGGTCCTATTAAGACCTGGAGAGCTGAAGAAGACCCTTGCTACCCCAGCCAGAGCCACATGAGGCCAGACACTGTCCCAGATCACCAGTGTCCATCTACACAGGCACAGGGCCTTCTCTGTCGCCCCCTACAGCACGCACTCTTGCTGCTGCAGGCACCCAGTGAACATCATGGCCAAATGAGCCAAGTAGTTCATTGTGAGCAGGGCTTGTTAAGAATCTTGGCTAAAGGTCTGCGATCAGTGGAGATGTCTGTGGACATATGAATGAATTTAAAAAGTGTAGCACGTATATAGGCACACACAGTGAGATAGTAGTCAGCTGTAAAAAAGCATGGAATCCTGTCATTTGTGGCAACATGAATGAGCCTAGAGGACATTACAGTCAGTGAAATAGACCAAGCACAGACAGACAAGTACCTCGTGTTCTTGCTCATGTATGAAGCCAGTCAGTGGTTTTTCTGGAAGAGGGAGGGCAATCCTGGTCACTGGAAGCTAGGAAGGGAGTACAGGTGGCTGCAGAGTGGGAACCAAAGTGCAGAGGGGAAGGATGAGTTCTGATGTTCTGCTCAGTGCCTATTGTTAATAAATTTGTATTTTCACAATATGTAAAAGATGATTTTGAATGTTTCTACGGAAAGTGAGTGTTTGACATAACAGAAATGTGATTACCTAGTATGGTCATTGTATAGTCATTGTATATTGTACACACACATGGAAATCTCGTGCCATTCTCCATTTATGTGCAATGACTCTGAATCAGTTAAAAAAAAATTTACTCTTGGCTAAATGAGCCACGGAGGAGGTAAAACTACCCCTGCCCATTTTTGGCTGGGCCATAGAGTTGATCTAAGCAAGTTAGCAGAAGAGCACACAGATTTATTCAGTACAAGGTGTACACCTCAGGGGCCCTCAAAAGGAGACAAAGACCTGAAAACCCAGCGAGAGTCAATCCTGTATGTACTGAGATGTGGTCGGGAAGGGGTTGGGGTAGGGTGGTGATGCATGGAGGAGGGACCCAGGTGAGAGAACCAGCTAACCGGGTCACTTCTGTGCCCACCCTGGAGAGAGGCTGCTGCTGCCCTCCGTGTAGGCAGGATGCCTTTCCTGGGGTCCCGGACCTTCTTGCACTGTCGTCGTGTTAGTGCCCCTGGCTCAGGATGCTGAATCCGCAGAGGCCCCTGTTTGGGTGGCATGTTCTTAGTTCCTCTGAGGTCAGGCTCAGCGACCCCAGTGGCTCACAGCCTGTCCCCCTGCCCAGGTCGATTCCTATGACATCCCTGTGGATGAGGAGCTGGGCGAGATCCAGCTGGTCAAAATAGAGAAGCGCAAGTACTGGCTGCATGATGACTGGTACCTGAAGTATGTCACGCTGAAGACACCCCATGGGGACTATGTGGAGTTCCCCTGCTACCGCTGGATCACGGGTGACAGCGAGATCGTGCTGCGGGATGGCCGAGGTAAGCTTGGGACCCACGCCAGAGGCTGTATCCTGGGAAGTCCTGGGCCTGAGGGCCCGCCTTGGGGGGCACCTGCTGTGCCTCAGTGCACCTGCAGGAGACTCCATCCTCCTTGAGCACTGAGTAGCCCAGGTGGGAGGAGTGGCCTCAGGACCAGCTGTGTCCTGCAGTGCCCCCACAGCACGGTCCTGGGGGTAACTAGGGTCCTGTCAGGAGTACCTGTGGGTATGCATCTGTCCAGGTCACCTTCTAACTTGCAGAATTTGGGTCACAGCAGGACTGGGGACTCAGGGCCCTCTGTGGTCCTGGGGAAGGCAAGACTGGGTAAGAATTCCCCCATATACCCGCCATGAGGGACCATGGCAAGCCTGGGGTTCACAGGTGCCAGCTCTTAAACTCAAAGTCTCACATTTTGCTGAAAGAGAGAACCCAAACTCCTGCCCTTCCCCAGGAAGCCCCTCAGAGGTGCAGGGCCTGGCTGGTCCCTCCTTGGGATGCCATTGTTTGCAGCTGGCTTGAAGCGGAGGTTCAGAGAGAAGCAGCTGCTTTTCCCTCCTCCCTGGATGACCACCAGCCTCCTAGTATGCACGAATCACGTCCATGTCTTGGCACCTGTGCCTCCCTCCAGCTGCCCCAAACCTGGAGTGACTGACCCACCTGTGCAGGCCAGGAACAAGGAGCCAGGCACCACTTCTGGGGACAGCACTGACCACTTCCCACGGATGGAGCTTCCCATTCCTGGCTCATTCGTTCTTCAGGGAAGCTGGGGTGGGCTGAGATGAGAGGATCATTACCCCCTTTTTAATAAGAAAACTGACATAGAACAGGAAAATTCTCCTGTAGCCGGCGTCTTTCCAACATGAGGCCACACCCTATGGTTCCTGATGTGGGATTTGATTTAAGAAACCAGATTCCAGTGTTTCTCAACTAGATGTGTGGGACTAGGAGGATTTTTATCCCTCGGCCTCACAGCAGGAAAAACTATCACAAAAATCATGTCATCTTGGGTGGCCAGGATGCGGAAGGCTGCAGATCACATGCTTCTGTCTCTCTCCCGCTGTGAAGTCATTCTTCTGTGGGAGACATAGATAGGGACAGGTGCAGGTGGGTGAGGATTTGAGAAAGATGAGGGCTATGTGCAGAGGCCCACACAGTCCTGGGGGGCCGTCAGCAGGGCTGATCCTGGCATGGGGAGGAGAGGAGGAGCTCAGAGTTATCCAGAGGGGTGTCCTGGAGACAGCTGCATTGCCCATGGTGCCCTATGTAGCCAGAACCATGGCACAGGTCTGCTTGAGGTGAGGAGATCCTGGTACCCAGCCCCGCTGGACAGCTTGTGACCACTACATCTGGTAGTAAAAACAAGGCTTGCATTTTTAGTATCTGTGATTTATTTTTTCATTTCATTTTTTCTAGTAGTTAATTTTTAGTGTATCTTTTAAATTTTTTTGAGAGGGGTACAGGGTCTCACCATGTAGTTCAGGCTGGTCTTGAACTCACTGTGATCCTCCTGCCTCAGCCTCCCGAGTGCTGGGATTACAAGCATGTGCCACCATGCCCAGCTAAAAACATTTTAAATGTTTACTGAAAGATAAAAAGAATTCCAAACAATAGCGAAAGGGACCCTAAATGCAAAATAGGGCCAGAAAAAAATGTTACTTTTCTTTATTCCAGTGAATTTCAGTAAATATTAATTTTTGGAATTAAAATTTGAACTCACCTTAAAAATTAAAAGGTACAAAGCCTAAGGCTGAACTGTCTCTCAAGCAGGAGGAAAAATACCAAGTTTGTTTGTATCTAACCTTTTTCTATGACCTGCAGTTGTTCTTCTTTAAACTCTTCTGATGAATGAACATACAAATTTTGTCATTTCAACTGTTTAGAAAGACCATAAGTAAAGATATACTAGAATGTTAACATTTTATATTGGTTTTGGGTGCAATTTGTGTGGCATTTAAATCTTTAGTTGAGTATAACTTAGTTTTATGATTACAAAAACATGAGTTATTTAAAAGAATATGCAATTTGACATACCTAGGAGACCAAATTATGTAAGAGAAGATATTAACAGTGAGTTCTAGATAATAGAATGCCTCATATGTCCATTTTCATTTTCATATTTTCATAATGCATATGTGTTAATTATATTGGAGGAAAATTAAATTTTTTAAAATACACAATTCTATGTATTTGGCAGTTACAGTCAGACAAATTGATGAAGGCATTTTCCTCCCAAATTAAAAATAAACTGTTTTGCTTAAGACATTAGAATAAAAGCACACTAAAGCAGAAAAGACTAACTTTACAAGCTCAGTCTTATAAATCAGTACACAGAATAGATTTGAATAAGCACAAACAGCCTGAAAGTTGACTGTTTAAAACAAACTACAGAATTGCCAAACATAGCTTATTTGTCCAGAAAAACAAAAATACAAAAACTAATGTATTTAAATCACAAATTCAGGAGAAGTACAATATATAGCAGCTTATGCTAATATGAAGTGAATAGGGTAGTAAATATTAATTAGCAAAATTGACTCAGAAATGCTGTGCTAGAATTGTCCAATGATTACAGAAATATTACAGAAAACTGCCAAAGAGCTAATCCAAATGTTATAGCGATTGTCTCAGAGTGGCTGGATTATGAGCTATTTTCCCCTTCTTTATTCCTTTTAAGAGTTTCAAAAATTCTACATTAAAAATGTATAAATTTTGAAGTTAAATAGGAATAAAGACAAAATGCAAAAACAAAATCCCCCGTCTCTTAAGACAAACTTTTGAACTTTAAAGGCAGAAACAGCTGCTTTTAATTTTTTTAAGTGCTTGGAATGGAACCCAGGCCTCCTGCATGCTAAGCATGCATTCTGCTAGTGAGCTGTGCCCCAGCTCTGCCTTTCTAAAATTTAAGAATAAAAATATTCTAAATATTTATTTAGAATAATAAAATTCTAAATATATAGGGGCCTGGGAAGGACTACTAAATTCAGGGAGCTTGTTAATGGCCCAGGACTCTAACTAATGGCCTAGGGGCCACTAATGGAAATGGAATTTCTAGATCTCCAGCTGCCCTCATGGCTCTGACACCTCCAGAACAGGAAGTTGCCACACCAAGTGCCACACAAACAGAAATGCTCAATGATAATTCTTGGAGTTTCAATAAAATATCTATCACTCAAATAGAAAACTATTTACACAAAGCCTCAAATCTTGCACACTTGCATTGCAAGGTTTTTTTTTTTCACTAGTAACATGAATAGGTGAGTTCTTCACCCAATTTGTGGAATAAGTAAGTGAAGACTGTGACTTTTGACTTCAGCTACCCAGACAGGCCAGCATTGCTTCTTCCTGTTTCTAAAGAAAGATGAATATGGCCGGATGCATGTTAGAAACAGTGGAGAGTACAGTACATGCATTTGCTATAACAACTACAGGGAGAGAACGGGTTAGAAAAGTATTTTTCCCATACAAAAAGAGGTCTTTTCTGAAAGGAAAAGTACATTCATTGTGCGTAGCACCTGTTTATCTTGTTGTATGTGCATATTTACCAATGCAAGGGGTTTTTTATAGGGGTGCTCTGGGTATCGAAGGCCTTGTGCATACTGGGCAAGTGCTCTACCACTGAGCTGCATCTCCACCCTTCAGAGCAACTAAAAGTTTACTCACACTCTGCTCTGAAACACCTACTTGGTAATGCCGTTGTGCTAGGCACAGTTAAATGCCATTTCGTTCTCTGGTGGAGTGCAGGTGGGGGCAAGGTAAACGAAAGAGGATATTGGAACTGTATGCAGAGAGAGGCACCGTAAGGGACAAAGACATTACAGCCAGGAGTGGGTGAGCTGGCGTTTCTCAGCCTGGCACTCCCCATATTACTCCCTCAGTAATTGAGAAACTGCTTTGTGGGTCCTCATACTTCTCACAGAACTATATATCAAAGGGTGTGCATGCCAGATCCCTGTCCATAATTAAGACAAAACTTGTGCAACTCAGCGCAACTCAGGACTTTCCTAAAATATGTGCACAGGGCCAAGTTTTCTACCATTGTTTAAAACAAGCTCAGGGCCCCTGTATGTTGCAGGGCTTAAGCAATGTCTGTTTTAAAGTGTTCATTACCTAGAAAAAAAAACTGCTTCTCAACACTGGCTTAGCTTTTCATGGTCTCTGTTGAACACACAGTCAAATCCCACCTTTCACACTGCATTAAGTTCTTCTGTTCCAAAAGAAAGTGAAGCACTATGGTTTTGTTTTTGTTTTCATTTTTTAACACTTTGTTCTTTCTCAAAAGACCTTATTTTCAACAAAGGGGAAATCTATGACACTCAGTTTTATTTTTTATTACTGTCAATTCCCTATAAAAGCTTGACTTTATTTCTTTTAATTATGTATGACACCTAACAAAAACTTAGACCAGGGCTGGGGATTTAGCTCAGTGGCAAAGCGCCTGCCTGGCAAGCACAAGGTCATGAGTTCGGTTCCTGGTACCGGAGAAAAACCAAAAAAAAAAAACTTAGACCATATGCCTGTAATCTTTGCCTTGGCTTTTGGATTAGAGAGGGGGGTTGGCAATATGTTGGTTTATTTCTCTGTTCCCCTCCTAATGTTACCCTTTCTCCCGATATTGTTGTTAACTGTCCAGGTGTTAATGAGGTCACTTTTTCATTTACATGGATCCAAGAAATATTTGTTTTTTACCTGCTCTGTGCCAGGCACTATTCTAACATCAAGGATCAAGCGCTGAAAAGGCTAACAAGTTTGTGGATTTACAACCTCCTGGGGGCAGATACCTGATGAACATGCAAATAAGTTAACAGCCATGCGTCAGGCACAGGCTGAGTGCTGAGATCAAAACAGAATGGAGCCACAGGGCTTTTATCTCCCAGACCGCAGCTTGGAGGGCTTCCCTGTGGAAGCGGCTTCTGAGTGGAGAACTAACTGGTGAGGAGTCAGCTGATTTCTCTAGATCCAGCTAAGTGGGTGCAGAGCAAACTAGGGAAGTCTGGGGTACTCTGTTGCCACAGATTCAATTTTCAAGGGTAAAAGAGATTTTCCATTTTTAGGGTGGCATGCCTCATCTAGTACTGGGACTTCCCAGGCACATACATATTTAGCTATGGGCTTTGTCTCACAAAGTTAAATTTCACAACTCTGATATTTTCCTACATTGTGAGTTCACACTCAGGAAGACTGCTCTTTGCTGAGTGGGCTACTGAAGCTCTTCTGTTACTGTCCTGTTGATGCTTTCAAAGCCTTCCTGAAGAACAGTATTTCTATGTGGTATGCATTTAAAATGTAAAAATTAGAGTAGTTTCAATGAACAGATGGCCTCATTACGTACTAGTTAATTTACACAAACTTGGGTAGTTCAGGTGCAAGACTCATCTCCTCAGGCTCAGACTCAACTGTATTTGGCTCTAAGAGCCCCCACACCTCGCTTGGCAGGTCTGGACTATTAACTAGTTTTCATTTCTCTGAGTTAATTTCCTTTAAGATTAAAAGCTAGTTTTGCCTTTAGAAATAAGAAATCTCAAGTTAAATAGCCACTGAATTTATCAATTTAACAACAAAGTGGATTGTAAAATTCCTGTAATGTACATTTACAGGAATAAACAGGATAAACAGAACAAATCACCTAGCTCACTTTTAAACTTGAACATTTGCTTTTATTATTATTATTATTTGTTTTGTTTTGTTTTTTTTCCGGTACCGGGAATCAAACTCATGACTTTGTGCTTGCCAGGCAGGCGCTGTGCTGCTGAGCTAAATCCCCAGCCCCTTGAACATTATTTAAAAAAAAAAAAAAAAAAAGACAAGCAGGAGAGTGACCCTACTCACTCACTGCTCAACAATAGGCTGCAGAGAACACTTTCTTATTTACCATCTAGGACTGTGGCTGCAAGGTAGAACTTTAATAACATCTTAGCCTCCTCCCATCCCAGTGTACCTGACCCTACCAGCCAGAGCAGAAGTCTTATGAAGAGATGTAGGGGAAGATATCTTGTCCTGGTTTTCTGTTTCAACGGGCTCTCGAACATATCCCAACTTGAGATATAGGCAGAGTTCAAATCTAGTCTGTATTTTCTTAGGCTGCTGGTCTCCCTTTTTTGGAAGACTCCTGACTGTGTCCTTTCTGCTTAAAGGTTGTGGAGGTGACAGCTATTCTCACACAGGGAGGCTAACATGCAAAGTGGCTCCTTGGATTGTGGATATCTCTTCCTCATGTGCAGGACCGGGCCTGGGTGGGCATAATGGCACAGGCTTTTGGGAACCTGACAAGGAAGAACGTAGGGAGCTTTGGTTCCAAAGAGAAGTCTTTCTAATAGCATCTTTGTGAGAGCTTCTCAAGCCCACCAGCCAGAAGTGTTAAGTTCGGATTGCTGTGAAGCCCAAGGACAAGTTACTGCAGTGCCTCAACAGGGCCAATGACTGGATAATTACCAGTGAGCGGCCCCTCTGGATCTTGTAATCAGAGGGCACAAACTTGTTCATGGTGCCAGGTGGGCAGACTTTCACTGGCCTCTGGTCAGCGGACTCCAGGTGGCTTCTTGAGAGATGCGCCCACTGGTAATTTGTCTTCAAATATCTTGAACTACTCCAGAGTAGGCGTGGTGCACTTGTAAGAGTGATCCAAGCTCTTTTCTCCAAAGGCCACTGCCTTAGGGATATTTTTTTCTTGATACTCATTGTAGTAATGTGCAAAATGAGGGTGACATCAAATGCTCCCCAAACCAGATCTTCTTTCAATCACACCTCCTGTAGTCTAGCCCTTAGCATATGAGCATCACAGAAATTAGTGAGGCAGGCCTGAAGTTCCTTAGGGAAGGATTTGCTGTAAATTTTTCTGAATTTGGCAAAGATCCCTCAGAAAAACAACTTGGACCACACTGTCTCCAGTGACCATGGGAACCTATGAAATCCTCTACTAGGCTTCTTGCCAGAAAGCCAGATACAAGCATCCCATGTGTCCCTTGTGCCCAATGGGACACTTCTCCTCTTGATAGATTTTCTTCTTCAAGTTTGCTTCCAAATTTCTAGAGAAATGAAATTTTTGAGGATTTGGGCTGTGTCTTCTGTCATCTGCATCTTCCTGGCCATAGTGTAGGAGTTTGTTATAGAGTAGGAATAACACGCCCATGAACTTCTTGCTGTCCATCTGCTCCTGTAATGTGGTAGTGGTCCTGCTGCCACCACAGCCCATGGAAAAATAGGGCAAAAGCCTGGTATTTCTGGTCCAAGTGCTGGTGTGGTCATTCCAAATCAGGCTGTTGAACGCCATAGTTGTCCTTGAGGGGTGAAGGCTTTGAAACTGGGAGGCTCTGAGGGTGGCTTCTCATAAGAGAATCTGACTGCAATCTCATCTGTGTCACACCAATGGCTTCTTGAAGAAGAGTGCTGAAGCAACACCTTTTAGGTTTTGGGATGAGTGAGCTGAAGTCATCATCATCTAGAAGTTGTAGGGGTGATGAGCCTTTTTCAGAAAAGACTACTCTTTGGTCACCAGGTGACTTCTCATTAAGTTTTTTTTTTAAACCAAAATTTATAACCATTTTCCTGTCCCTGATGCTGCTCACCTTTGGGGCTGGCTCTTTGTGAGGAGCAAAGGTGATACTGCTGGCAGGCATTTTACTGGGGTTAGGACTTCCT
This sequence comes from Chinchilla lanigera, assembly GCF_000276665.1. Lineage (NCBI taxonomy): Eukaryota > Metazoa > Chordata > Mammalia > Rodentia > Chinchillidae > Chinchilla > Chinchilla lanigera. Next base: position 2,510,804 of record NW_004955546.1, read on the forward strand.
ACCTCTCTTGGTTTTGCACTAACAGCATTCCTGCCCCTTTCCCAGGACTCCACGGTAAATCACTGAAGAGCCTTGCTCTTCAAGCCTATCACTCCTTTCTTGGAACTTCTTTGTTTCCTCATTCTTACTTTGACCCTCAGTTGAAATTCAGAGTTTTGGGAATTATGGAACTCAGGAATGAAGGTGGCAGGTGCCCTCTTTAAAAGCCATATTTAAACACGCTGGTGGCATGCACAGCAGATTCCATGGACTAAAGAACCTGAATCGTAAGCTTTTGGAGGCTGCTTCATCCACGCTTGGCCTGAGAGCCACTTCAGTCGTCCTGGGAGTTGCAGAGCTCTGACACCCTTAGGAAGTTTTCTGCCATTTTTTCACCTATCACCATTTTCAGTATTGTGGATCTGCCAAAGTCCTTCTCCTTTGACTCAAAAGCATTTTCGAGAAGTCTCAGTGATCTAGGATTCATGGAGGGCCCAGCTTAGCATCTCAGCTTCAACATCTCCCATCTCCCAGATTGCTAGACATGTTTTTTTTTTCTCTAATTTTTAGTGTATTTTATAAAAATATTAATGTTTGCTAGAATGGAAGTTTTTAAAATCCAACCCTTTGCCACAGAGAGCTGGAGATCCTCACCTATCCTCCTGTTTCCTGTCCTGTCCTATGTCATGCATGAATCTCTGCTTTTCAGGAAATCTAGGGTCCTCTCACTCACGGCTGAGTTGGCTTAGATGACCTGCTTTGTCCACACATGGTCATGACCACATCCTGCCTGTTCTAAAGGCCCTGGCAAGCGGCCTGCCCTCAGCTACCTGCCCGGACTTCTGCAGTGAGAGCTGGTAGCAGGACAGGCTGAGGGACAGACACCTATGGAGCTCAGGCCCATGATGGGGACAGCACAAGTGTCATCACCACTCTTCCCATGTACTGGGCTTGGCCCAAGGGCAGGGCTGTGCAGGGCACTCACCACATCCTCTCCTGAGGCCCTGAGACACCAGCACTGCCATTATCACCTCAGGTGGGGAAGTCGAGGCAGCATGCTCTGGGTCACCTGGCTTTAAGTGGCCAGGCTATGTCCCAGCTGAGGTGTGGCCCCTCCAGCCACAGCCTGGGAGACCCACTCTGTTTCACAATGGAGCTTCCTTCCCAGGCTCATCCAGACACCACAGGGGGCCAGACAGTGTCCACCCTGAGGGCCAGTTCTTGACTTGCACACTTCTCCATGAAGCCACCAAGTGCACTTAGGAACCTGGGATCTGTGAATCCCACTGCTCTCTCAGGCCACACTGAGGCCCCACGTCAGCTGTGGTTTCTGCCCAACACAAGAGGGGCAGAGCTGTGTGCAGTGGTTTAAAAGCACCCAAGACAGACCTTAAAACGCTGTCCCTTGCAGTAAGGAAGCAGGCAGGTCTGCCCTAAACCCAGGATTCCTGCAGAGGCAGGGTCTAGGGGAAGGGGAAAGTCCTAGCAAAGGATAGCCACTGCTCCTCCCACAAGTGCCAAGACCATTGCCCCAGCCCTGGGAAGCTGGTGAGAACCTAACCCAGCTCCTGCATGGGGATCTGATGCTCTGACAAAGGCCCGAGGGCGGGGGCGTTGTTTGTGCTGAGGCAGGGAGCAAGAGGAGGAAGTAGATTTGCCTTTTGTAAGGACAGCGGAGGACATGGGATTTGGATTTTGTGCTGCAAACTCACTAATTAGGCGTGTGATCTTAGACGGAGTCTAAGGGCAAAGTTATTCACCCCTCCTCCTGCCTGTTTCTTCACCTTAGAAAATGAAGGTGCATTGGGGAGCATAAATGGACCAGGCATGGGAAGCACCCGCATGAGCAGGCATCTGAGGGAAACCTAGGCACACACGATGTCACCACTGCTCTTTCTGAGGCTCCTCATATGTGTACTTCTTTCACAGCCAAGCTTGCTCGAGATGACCAGATCCACATTCTCAAACAGCACCGGCGCAAGGAGCTGGAGACGAGGCAGAAACAGTATCGGTGAGTGTGACCGACCACAGCTGCAACCTTCATCACCGTCCCAAGACCCCATAGTCCCAGGTGTCACCTTAGCTGCCTCTTCAGGCTGAGATGGTGAAGGGGGTTAGTCTGGAAGACACTTGGGATTAACCACTGGCATGGGAGAGACAGAGCTCAAGAGCTTGTGTTACCTGGGTGGTGTCCCACTCTGGTCCGGGGATTGCCCTCCCTCTTTGTCTTCTGTGATTCAGTCGTAAAAGTCATGTGTGAACTACAGCAAAGCTGACAAACCTGTAGTGAACTGACCAAGAAATAAAAAAAGAATGGAATTATTAAAATTAGAAATGAGAGGAAAAATTAATACCAACTTTACAGAAATTAAAATCAATAAAAAGAGACTACTATGTACAACTGTACACCAACAAATTAAACACAGACAAACCCCACGCAGATATAAACTACAAAACTGACCTCTGAAGGGACAGGTAACCTGAATGAGCCAGTCACAAGCAAAGAGACTGAGTTAATAACTTAAAACTTCCTACAAGCAAAACCCCAGGCCTAGATAGCCCACTGGTGAGTTCTAGCAAATGCTTAAGGAGTTAATACCAATCTGCATAAACTCTTCCAAAAAACCATGCAAAGGCACTGTAAGGAAATAAAACAATACACCAGTATCCTAACCTAGGGACACAATGCTGACATTTTCAACAAAATCTTAGCAAACCTCATTCAGCAAGCCTTGAGTAATATGAGTAGGCAGAATCTATCCCTGGTATGTAAAGATGATTTAACATTGAAAGATTGGTTAATCATATGAATGAAAAACAAAAACCACATGGTCAGCTCAACAGATATTTGTAATAATCATTTGAAAAAAATCCAATGCCCTTTCATGATAAGAACCCTCAAAAATTAGAAACTGTAGAGACTTTCTCAGTCTGTAAAGGACATTACAGAAAGCTTGCAGTTAACATCATATTTAATAAGGTGAGACTGGATGCTCCCCCTAAGACTGAAGAACAGGATAAGGATGATTGTTTTTCTACTTGTATTCAATCTCACCCTGGAATATCTACACAGGTAAGTTAGAAAAGAAATATTAAAATATAGGCACAATACTGGAGTACAATTAGCAAAGATTGTATTTTCATAGAAAACACAATCTTTCATAGAGAAAATCTTATGAAATTTTTTGGCAAACCAAAAAAACTATTAGAACTAATAAACTGCAAGGTTGCAAGATACAAGATCAATAAACAAAAACCAATATCATGTGTTTTCTATGCAGTATCAACCAACAATCTGAAAATAAAATTCTATTTACAATAACATCAAAAGAAATAGGATATTGATGAATGAATTTAACAAAAGTAACCTGAGACTAATACAGGAAACTCTAAATCTTTGAAAATAATTAAAGACTGAAACAAGTTGAAAAATATCTCAAGTTCATGGATCACAGGACTTAATTTTGTTAAAATGGCAATAATCCCCAAATGATATACATATTCAATACAGTCCTCACCAAAATCCTAGCTGGATTGTTGGCAGAAATTGACAAGCTGTTCCTAAAGTTAATATGGAAGTGCAAGAGACCAAAATAGCAAAACAATCTTGAAAAAAATGAAAACAAAATTAGAGGACTTATACTTCCTAATATCAAAATTACTATACATCATCTGTGGTATTCAAAAAATATGATATTGGAATAAGGATAAAGATTGTCTTAGTCACATTCTCATGGCTCAGACACAATGTCTGACACCCACAATTATAGGAGTTTATTTAGGCTCACAGTTTTAGTCCATGGCCAACTGGCTCCTAGGCAGAACAGCATGGTAGGAGGGCTTGCTGCAGAGTAGAGCTGCTCCTACCATGGGGATCAGGAAGCAGAGAGAAAAGGGAGGAGCTGGGGAGGGAGACACATCTTTCCAGGTCACACCCCCTATCACTCAGTCTTTTGACCAGGCTTTACCTCTTAATCCACTGATGAGCACAAGATCCAATTCCCCTCACTTCTGAGCACACAAAGCTTTCAGGGAAGCATTCCAGATCCAAACCACAAACCAGATCAATGAACTAGAATTGAAAATCCAGAAATGAGGCTTTGTATTTATTATCAATTTATTTTTGAGAGAGGTGCAAGATAATCCAATGGAAAAGAGTAATCTTTTCAACAAAAAGTGCTGGGAAAACTTGATAGGCAACATGAAGTTGGGCCTTACTCAACACTAAATACATACATTAACTCAAAATGGATCAAACCCTGAATGTAAGAGTTAAAACTATGAAATTCTTTGAAGAAAACATAGGAGTAGCCTGCCTGCCGTTGGAGTTGACAGAAAAGTCTTGAATAACAAAAGCATGAATAACAAAAGAAAAATGGATAAATTGACATCATCAGATTTTAAGATTGATGTTTCAAAGGGTGCCTTAGTTACTCTTCTGTCCTTGCTGAGACAAAATACCTGACATCCAAAATTAAGGAAGGAAAGATTTATTTAGCTCACAGTTTGTGGAGGTTTCAGTCTATAATCAGCTGTCTCCAAGGCAGGGTGGCACACTGCAGAGAGACAACCGTTCGTGGCAGCAGGAGACAGCAAAAACAACATGAGCAAAAGGAGGAGAGCAAGCCTTTTTCCCACCCTTATATTGTAAGCAGGCCAGCACCCCTCCCCAGGGTGGATGTAGCACTCACACAATCTTCCTGCCCTCCTCTTGCACAGGATGAGGATGTTTACGAAAAGAGGACCCTGACCCCCTGCTGAGTCACTTAATTAAACTTTTAAACTTCTCAAGTTGACACAATGTAAAGTGAAAAGATAACCCACAGGCTGGGAGAGGTCCCTTGCAAAACACATATATGACAAGAGACTTGTATACAAAATATGTGAAGAGCTCTTACAACACAATAAAAGATAAACAGTTCAATTAAAAACAGGCAAGCATCTGAATAGACATTTCTCCAGGAAATGGTCAATGAGTTCATGAGAAGATGCTTAATACATTAGTCATCTAGGAAATGCTGACCAACATCTCAGTGAGACCCCCCCTTTACACCCACTAGCATAGTGAGAATCAAAGTCATAAAATAACAAGATTTGACCAGGATGTGGAGATCAGAACCCTCATACACTGCTGGCGGGAATGTAAAAGGGTACCACTGCTTTGTGTCACTGTCTGGTAGCTCCTGGATTTATTAAAAAGGGAGTTACCAAGGCTGGGGATGTAGCTCAACAGTGCAGCACCTGCCTGGCAAGCACAAAGCCTTGAGCTCAATTCTCGGTACCAAAAAAGAAAATAGTAAAAAAAAAAAGAGAGTTACCATATGACCCACAAATTCCACTCCTAGCCAAAAGAAACAAAACAAACCAATGAAAATAAAGCAGTCTCTGAAACAGTTATAGCAGTATTACCCATGATAGGCAAAAGTTGTATTCAACCCAAGTGTCCATTAACTGACAAGTGGATAAGAAAAATGTGGTGTGACTATATGCCTTAAAAGTAACTAATTATTGATGTATGCTGCAATGTGGATAAACCTTAAACGTGTGCTAAGTGGAAGAATCCAGTCATGAAAGATCATCTGCTATATGATTCCTTTTATATGGAATGTCCAGAGCAGGGAAATCTTTTTAAAGACATAAAATACATCAGCAATCATTGTGACAAAGTACCCGAGATAATCAGCTTAGAAGAAGGAAGGTTTGTTTTGGTTCATGTTGGCAGCTATAGTGTATGTTCTGAGGGACCTGCTGTTTTGGGCTGTGGTGAGATGGCATGGCGAGGTGGGCACAGTGGAGCAAACCACTCACTCATGGTAACTAGGAAACAAAGACAGACAAAATGGCCAGGCTCCCACTGCCCCCTCCAAGAGCACTTTGCCAATGACTAGACTTCCTTCCATGAGGCCTCATCTCCTAGAGGAATGACGGCAAAACTTTTAGAGTCCAAGTGCCCAGACTGTAACCCACTTATTTATCATAAAGTGCCAACACTGTGATTAAACTAGAATATTTGATGATCACCTGCTGGAATGACTCAGCTTGTGTGCCAGTAGAGAGGGCACTGCATGCCCACTGCAGTATGCGTGCCATAGGCTCACCACCACTATCCTACAGGTTCCACCACTCCCAGTAGTGCTACTGGTTGGGGATCAAACTTTTGACATGGGGCTTTGTGGGACACTACTCTAAAGCAAAGCACTTGCTGGAGTTGGGGTGTAGGCAAGGTGGCAGTGACAGCTGAAAGATATAAGGCTTCATTCTGGGTAGTGAGAATGTCCTAAAACTAACTATGATGGCTGCACTTGTCTGTGCATATACTAAAAACTTTGGATTGTACATTTTTTTATTTTAAAGAGAAAACAAAACAACAAAAACAATGATACAGAAATTCAAAACAAGATAATAGGAAATTAACAATGGTTATATTGCATATTGTTATCTTCGAAGTAGCTCCACAAATTACAAGATACAGGCATGCAAAACTGATCAAACAATATAAGCACAAACCATTACTCTCCATGAACTAATAGAAGTTAGTAGTATAATTGCCTTAACTATTTGTGTGTATATGTATACAAACATGTATATATGTACATATATGTGTGTATATGTGTGTGTATATATATATATATATATTGTATTTGTTTTCTTTTCCCTTGCTTCTTTTCTCCTTTTCCCCATTCCAGTTGTTCTTTCCTTTTGAGCAGTTTTTTTCCCTTGCACAATATCTACTGTACCTTTTGGATCTTATTTACTATTTTAGTTTCTTACACTAGGGAGACAATACAATGTTTACACATGTGAG
>NW_004955546.1:2519287-2520433 GCF_000276665.1 Chinchilla lanigera
AGACATCCTTGTCTTCTTCCTGATTTTAGGATGAAATCTTTCTGTTTTTGTACATTTAGTGTGATGTTGGCTATTGGTTTGTCATAGATGGCTTTTATCAGATTGAGGTAAAGACCATCTATTCTGATTTTCTGTAAGGTTTTTATCATGAATGAGTGTTGGACTTTGTCAAAAGCTTTTTCTGCATCTATTAAGATGATCCTGTGATTTTTGTCTTTGGCTCTGTTGATATACTATATTACATTTATTGATTTGCATATGGTGAACCATCCTTGCATTCCTGGGATGAATCCCATATGGTCATGGTGTATAATCTTCTTGATTATTTGCTGTATTCTGTTTGCTAGTATTTTATTGAGGATTTTTGCATCTATGTTCATTAGGGAGATTGCTTGTAGTTCTCTTTTTTGGTTGGGTTTTTCTCTGATTTTGTTATCAGGTTAATACTTACCTCTAGAAATGAGTTAGGGAGAATTGCTTCCCTTTCAATTTCATTAAAGAGTTTGAGGAGTATTGGCATTAAGTATTTTCTAAAGTTCTTGTTGAATTCAGCCATACATCCATCAGGGCCTGGGATTTTCTTTCTTGGTAAGTTTTTATTTACTTCTTTGATTTCAAAAACTGATTTTAGGTTATTCAGAATTTTTATATTTTATTGATTAAGCTTAGTAATTCACATATTTCTAGGAATCTGTCCATTTCTTCTGTGTTTTCAATCCTCTGAGAGTAAAGATTTTCAAAGTAGGTATTGATACTCTTCTAAATTTCCATAGGATGTGCAGTGATTTCACTATTTTCATTCCTCATTGCATGAATTTGAGTTTTTCTTTCCTTTTTTGATAAAGTTGGCTAGGTGTTTATCAATTTTATTTATGTTTTTCAAAGAACCAACTCTTTGATTCATTGTTTGTATTGTTTTCTTAGTCTCAATTGCATTAATTTCTGTCTGATCTTTATAATTTCCTCCCTTCTACAGGCTTTGAATTTGACTTGCTTGTCTGTTTTAGAAGCTTGAGGTGCTTCTAAAAAGGTTGTTTATTTGTGTTTGTTCTGTTTTCCTGCTGTGAGAATTAACTGCCATAAATTTCCCTACTTTCATTGTATCCCACAGGTTCTAAGAAGTTATATTTGCATTTTCACTTCATT
>NW_004955546.1:2521118-2641109 GCF_000276665.1 Chinchilla lanigera
TGTGTTTCTTATATATAGCATATTGTTGAATATTGCTCCTTGATCCACTCTGCCAGTCTATTCCTTTGATTAGTGAATTGAGCCCATTTACATGGGTGATTATAACTGATATGTATTGGCTCATCTTTGTCTTGGCATTTTCCTCATGTTGGTTCCCTTTTTTTCACCTCTGTTTAATTGCTTGCCTTGCCTGGTGGTTTCTTTCTCATGATGTTTTCATGATTTTCTTTCAATTGTGGTCATTTTTATCTCTATCTAGAATATCTTTCAGTACTCTGTGGGGTTGGTTTGATGGTCATGAATTTCTTCAGTTGTTCTTTGTCATGTCATGTTCTTTCTTCATTAATTTTGAAAGATAGTTTTGCAGGGTATGTTGATCTGGGTTGGAAGTTGTTTTCTTTCAGGAGTTGAAATATTTCACTCTAAGCTCTTCTTGACTTGAGGTCTTCTGTTTAGAAGTCAGCTGTGATTCTAATGGGCTTTTCTTTGTAGGTGATCTGAGTTTTCTTCTAAGAAACTTTCTATTAAAAGCTCTTTCAAGAGCTTTTAATATTCTATTCTTGTACTAAATTTCTGGAATCTTGATTATTATATGCCTGAATGCAGATTTATTTTGGTCATGGCTGTTTGGAGTATGTCTTACTTATCTGTATGTCAGATTCTGTTCCCATGATTGGGAAATTTTCTGCTATTTCTTCTGCAAAGAGCCTTTTAATGTCATTTGTGTTAACTCCTGCTTCTTCATCGACACCTATCTGTCTTACATTGCTTTTCTTTGCATCGTCTTGCAGCTGTTGAATTGTTATTTCCTGGTTCGTTGTTATTTTTAAGAGATCTTTCCTTTCACAATCACTAACTGCACTGCTGTCTTCAAGGTCTGAAAGTCTATCTTCCATTTTGTTCAAGTGACTTTGCCATCTTTCAATGGAATTTTTAATTTCCTGCATATCTTTTTGAATCTGTTTAATGCATTGTAATTCTTTCCTATACTGTTTATTCAAGGTTTCCATCATTTTTTGTGTGTTTCTCTATTTTTTTATCTATGTCTTGTTTTGATATGCTAAGTAATTCTTTCATTATGGTTGTCATTTTTTTTACCTGAGATCTTATTTGTGATCTGATTTCCTCTGTAGCTTCATGGAGTTGTTTCTTTACTTCAGTTACTAGCACTTCAGAAATTTCAGGTTGACTTACAATTTCTTCTATGTCAGTGTCTCCTGGACTTGTTCTGGGTGGGTTGGAGGTCTGAGATTGCATTTTGCTTCTTAATCTTGTCATTTTCTATTTCAAAGTTTTTTAAAATTTTTTTTCTGTGGTGACCCTTTTGAGTTCTTGTAGTAGGTAGTTATGTCACTAGTATCAGTGCCTGTTTAGGAAAAGTCTGTTCTTCAAGGATGTCTTCTGTGTGCTGGAGAGTCTTAGTTTGTGTTTGTCCCAATTAATTCACAGTGGGATGTTGGTATCTTTTTGGCTCAGTCTCCAGTCTGTTGGTGTAGGGCTGTGGTGATTGTTAGTACTACAGAGCTTCTCAATATTGTTACAGAAGGAAGAACAACTGATTACAACAGATATGACATCCTGGCTACAAATTACAATTAGCAATAATGATAGCATCAAGCACAATTTAGAAGCTGGCAAACTGTGATAACTATTGATTTTGTACTTTACAGACCATAGGAGCAAAGTCTATAATTATATAACAGAACTGATCATAAATTAGGAGTTGTTATGCCAAGTGTTTTCCTTTGGTAGAATAGATTTACCCCATTGTGGGGAAATTTAGGGAGGATAGTGTACAAAACAAAGACAACTGGGAAGGTCATAGAGGCAAGGCTGGAGGACAAAGGATGGTCACATAAGGTTTGGAAAACTAGAGAAGTGGGTAGAAAAGAAAGAATAAAGGATTTATTTGAGGGATTATCTGAATTTAGTCTCTGAGTTTGGGGTATGGGATTAGAACAAGAAAAAGAAAAAAAATTGAGAAAAAAGTAGAAAAAAGAAAAGGAAAAGAAAGTAAGATAAAAGAAGATAAAAATATAATTTTATATATATAGGGAGGGGGCTCCCATCCACTTGTTTCTATTCCATGTGTCTTTGTCCCTAAGCACAACACTGGTTTACCTAACTTACCACCTGTTGGCTTATATTTTTGACTTTTCCATCTCACTAGTCTCACCTGTCCATTGTGTGCATCCTAGTCTGGGTCCTACTGTGTGACTGTCATTCTCCCAGTGGCCTGGTTGAGCAGTGTATACAGAGGAGCCACACCCCTGGGATCCTCCAAATTGTGCATTTTAAATTGGGTTGCTTTTATGGTATGTAAATTATATCTCAATAAATCTGTAAGAAAATTTAAAAATTAACTCAAATCAATTATAGACCTAAATGTAAGAGCTGAACCTATAAAACTCTTAGAAACATAGGAGTAAATTTTCATAGTCAGACTGTCAAAATTAATGGTTCTGTGCTTCAAAGGACACTATGGAGAAAGTGAAAAGACCACCTACAAAACGGAAAAATAGCTGCAAATCATACCTCTCATAAGGGACCTGAATCTAAAATAGGCAACATACTCTGACAACTCAGTTTCTTACAAATATGAGTAACTTAGTTAAACATTACCAAACATTTAAATAGATACCTCTCCAGAGAACACGTATGAATGGCAAGTAAGTACATCAGCCATCAGAAATGTGCAAATCAAAATCATGAGGTACTATTTCATACCCACAAGGATGGCTGGAGTCAAGACAGATAATATCAGGGCTGGCAAGGATGTGGGCTGACAGGCACCCTAATACTGCTATAGTTAGCAGGTTGTGAAACAATGCCAACACCTCAGGAAACAGGTCAATGGCTTCCCAAAATCTTAAACCAAGTTTCTGTGTGGCCTTACAGTTCTACTCTACAGTGACCAAGATTTACCCAAAAGTAATGAAACCATGCCTGGGAGTTTTAGTTGATGGAGAATACTTGTCTAGCATGCATGAAGTCCAAAAAATAAATAAAATTTCAAAAAGGAATCATGAAACTGTATGTCTACACCAAAAACTGGCAAGCAGATATTTATATTAGCACTATTCATGATCATCAAAAAGTGGAAACAACCTAAATTCTATTAACTAGTGAATGGATAAACAAAACATGGTGTATCTACAATGGAATATTACTTAGCATTAAAAAGAAATGAACTAGGAATGCATGCTAAGTTGTGAATGAATCTCAAAGACATTGTGCTGATAGAAACATCGTGTCCAAAAGACCACATAGTGTATGATTCTGTCTACATGAAATGTCCAGCCGGGTGTGGTGGCGCATGCCTGTAATCCCAGCACTCGGGAGGCTGAAGCAGGAAGATCGTTGCAAGTTCAAGACCAGCTTGAGCTACAAAGTGAGCTCAAGGCCAGCCTGAACTGCATAGTGATACCCTGTCTCAAAAAAGACAAAAATAATTAAGTAAATAAATAAATAAAAAAAAATCAAAAAGAATGTCCAGCGCATACAAACTTTAGAGAAAAATCAATGGGTTAGTGGTTACCTAAAACTGGATTTGGAGATGGGGATCAGGATGGGGAGTGACCTTATGGACATGAAGTTTCTTTATGGGGTGCAAATATTCCAAAGTTAGCTTATGAGGAAGCAGGTCACCCAGCTGTGCTGGGTGATAGAGACAGAGGGTGTTGGCATCTGTGCATGGCCTCCCCAGTCTGAACCTGTCTGTGTCTGTCTTGAGGTTTGTTTTACCTCATTTCCTGTGCTGGTGTCATGTCCAAGGGTGTGCAATGCACCACAGCTCTACTGGGACAAGCAGCCCACTGGGATCATAAACCTAGCATCAGTAATGAATTAAAGGGACAAAGTTTAAAAGGAAAAATACTTTACTGTATTTGTAAGAAGAAACCTGCCCTGTGTGAGATGAGGGAAAAGGGTCCAGATACGGATGCCTATAGGCCTTTGTCCCAACTTTCCTTTTATCAGGTGATGAAGATCCTCTCTCCCAGGTGATACCTGGAATTTGTCACAATCTGATTGGTTTCATGAGCTGTGTTAGATAGATCCCAGGCCATAAGACCCTAGCCCAGGCATCATTGCCTGTGTGCACATTCCTAGATGGGTTTTGTTTGAATTTTCCACATCTGTTTGTCCTTGTCAGGACCTTATCTCTGAGATTTATAGGTTGGTTAGGAGGGGCCTTACAGACAAAGTTCCTTGGAGTTAGTGATTAAGTAGCGGGATGTATCTGTATCTAGTGGCCCTAGAGTAGTGCAGCAATAGTGGCCCTAGAGTAGGAATACATAAGTATAAGTATATAAGTGTGACTATATTTTGTATACTTTTCCTTTAAGGTAGTAGCCCCTAACCCTTTTGTGTACTTTCTACTTTATCAGAGGTTAGAAGGGCTTATTGGGTTTCCCACATCTGGCTTCAGCTACGCTTGGCCTATCCTCCTTCCCTCTTGTCTTGTTAATGGCTCCCTCTAGTAAAGTTTAACTCTTTCTAGTCAGGATTAGCCACAAAGTCTAATTAGGCCCTTGTTCTAGTCTTTTCCTGCCGACAGACCCCTTCCCCTACACTGTCCCTGGGAAACATTTGTGTTTGTGACTCCTTCCAAGATAAGGGGTGAGAAGAATAGTACTAAACAGTCAGTATGGTCTCGGCTGTGGAGGGACTGTAGGAGCTGTGTGTGCGTGAGACCTGCCGGCAGAGTTGTCTGGTGTCCCTTCTGTAGAGGTGGGTAGTGCACTATGTCAGCTTGGTGATCTTTTTAATCCAATACGGTACAAGAAGGGGAATCATGCAGAAACTGAAAAACACCTATGACTGGCTTTGAGGTGACTCCATGGCACACAGCTGGCACACAGTGGCATCGTGTACTGGACTCAGCTCCAGCTCACTGTGTATCTGGTGAAGGTCTCGTCATCTGTCTGTGCCCTAATTCCCTCTATTTTTCAAATGGGGCAATAATAGTGCCTCCCTGTATTCATCTAGTTTGTGTTGCTATAATAAAACATCTGGGGCTGGGCGGCCAATAAAGTAAGTAGCTTGCATCAGCTTGTGGTTCTGACCGTCGAAGGGCCCATGCACTTTGGTGCCAGCATCCTGGTGAGTGACTCTGGTTGTGTCACAGTGTGGCAGAGAAGCAGGAAGGGAAACAACATGGGCAGAGAGGACCAGGGCAGTCCTGTTGTCACAGAGCACCTGCCTGTCTCACTGGAGACAACACCAATCCACCCCCATTTGACACACAGAAAGTCCTCAGTGTGTCAGTTTTGTGTTATAGTCACACATTTGGGTCTGCCTCTCAACTTGGTGGTAGCCTATTTTTCTACTCCAGAGCCCAGCTGTGCTTTGGGTTGCCATAACTGTCTAACACATGAGTGTTTTATAATTGAGTGCATTCTCTATTTCATGATCTAAAATGCTCTGGATTATGTACAATTGAATCACATGGTGTCATCTTAGTGACATTCAGTCTTTCCACCCGAGAGCATTCGACATCCTTCCACCTGTCTGGGTCTCATGCAATGTCCTTGGACAAGAGTTCCAGCTTTCTTCCTGCAAATCTGCCATCTTTCTAGTTACTTTATGACAAGGGGTATTATCTGCTATTCTGCTATTATACCTGCTATTCTGCTTATAAATAAATATTGCTGGGATAAAGATAAACTGCTTCCTCTTATTACTTTGTACCTTACTCATCAATTCAGTTGGCTCTAATCATGGTTGTTTTTAGTGACCTTGTGGTTGCTTAATTATTTGGTCCTATTGTTAGAAAGCATGCTTGTCTCTTATTTTCCATTATTTGCACCTTGAATCTTGTTATTTCATGTCTGGAATTCCCAAAACAAGTAATAGTACTAAGGACAAACATCCTTCTCCAATTTCTTTTTATATGTTGAATATCATATTTGCTGTGTTTTATAACAAAAACACTTTACTAGAAAATTGTGGCATTTCATGGTTCATTCTAATCTACTCTTTGTTCAGGTGAACTTTTTTGTTAATATGCATAGGCAGCATCACACTTGTTCTTAATGATTACCTGGTATAAGAATATGATCTAAAAACAAACTCTAACATATTGTGCTGTCTTCCCATTTTCAGTATGATCAGTGAGAACTCTGATAACAGTTCGATCATTTTTCTTTCTACCCAGAATTTAACTCAGGAAATAGAAGTCTTGTTCAGTTCCAACAGTTTTCTCTTCTGTTTCTTTGCTTACTTTGCTTCCAGGTCTCTTCCTCCTCCTTCAGGAGCTCTTGCTCTTCACATCATCCATCTCCTGTATCCAGCTGCACCTCTCTGCCTGACTCAGGGCTCCTTGTCTTCGTGGTTTCTTCTGTGCCGGGTTACAGCCCCTTCTATCTGTAGCCCCTGAGAGGTGCTCAAAACTTACATATAGAACAATTAGACTTTTGTCTTCCAGGAGACCGAGTAAGTCTCAAAGTGACTGTTCTTTTTCCCTTTCTTTGTTGGGATCTTAGTTTATAAATCGTGTTTTGTGGTGGTGGGAAGTCTTTCTACACTGAAGTGCGTGATTTGCCCACCCTAAAGACCTGTCCCTTATGTCTGTTAGTACAAAGGCCTGTGGCTCCCATGGGCCAGCTTGTCAGGGTCTCTCAGGCCACCAAGGAAGGGTCATGGGCATTTGGCCAACTGTTCCGTCCGTGTGTAGAGGCCCTGTCATTTCCTCCCCTCACACCAGTCCTGTGGCATTGCTGCCTGTGAGGGCTGCACTTGAGGAGCTTGAGGGTGGTGGCAAGCACAGTTCTGTCTGTACCAGGCTAAGGAGCAGACCTCTTCCAAGCAAACTTCACCAAGACATGGATACTGCTCTGGGCACCTGTGCCCTTGCTGGCCCCTTGTTGACCTGAGAAACTCCAGCTTCACTAAGCTCTTAAAACCATCAGTGAGCCAGGCATGGTGACACACACCTGTAATCCCACCACTCAGGAGGCTGAGGTAGGGGAATCACTGTGACTTTGAGGCCAGCCTGGGATACACAGAGAGTTCAAGGCCAGCCTGGACTGTAAAGTGAGACCCTGTCTCAAAAAAAGAAGGAAGGAAGGAAGGAAGGAAGGAAGGAAGGAAGGAAGGAAGGAAGGAAGAACAAAAAGAAAGATAGTGTGTCAGTTAGTGGTGGCTTATTTTGCAAGGGGAACAACATAATACAGGACACATACTTCATACGATTATTTATAAGTCACCCAAAGAACAGTGTACAAAAGAGTGCAGGGAATCTGTCCACACACTAAGACCAAGGAATCCAGCTGAGGGCCTGGATCCCACAACAATGTCCTACATGAGTTGAGCTGAATACCCAGAGGTCATAACAATGCCTCCCATGAATCCAACTGAAGGCCCAGAGCCCATGACAACGTCTCATGCAGACCTGTTTCATGGATCTGCTGGGAAGGCCCAAAGGTCAGTGGTGGAATCTACAAAGTCTGTACCAGCAGGAAGAAGGATCTGTGATAGCAGGCTGAGGGATCTGCACTGGAGCCAGGAAGTGATGCTCAGAAGGACCAGAGCTCCCCCAAAAGGTACCACAGCCATCCAAGACAACAATGAGGTCCCAAGCTCCTCCGATGATCAGGATGGATGAGTTCCAATCAGGGAAGCCGACACAGCAAGCTTTTCCAGGAGGCCGGCAGTGCACCATCTTCCCCTCCAGAACCAGGCAGCTATGCTCAAAGTGAGGACCAGAGCTCCCCAAAGTGAACCAAAGCCAGTCTCAATGCCAGCGAGATCCCGAGCTCCTCGGAGGATGAAAACAGCCAAGTTCATCAAGAAAGCCAGCTCCCCACACCCTCTCTCAGTTCCCAACAGCCCTGCTTCTTCTTCTCCAGGTCTGCCTCTTATGCTGCTAGCAACAGTCCTCAGGTGGGCCTCCCACACCCAGCACCACTCACTCAGTTCAGCTGGGGGTTATAAGTTGACCACAAGTTATCAATCCACTACAGATAGAAAGAAAATTCATTTGTGCCCTTGAACTGCCTGGTGGCCAGGAGGAGCTCATCAGGAATGCTGTAGTTGCTGTGCCTGGCAATGGTTAAGGTGTGAACAGTTCCTGCAGTAACTGCCCAAGCTCCCCAAAGCACTGGCCCTGATAGACACATATATTGAAGATGACTGGGCTACTTCCAAAGGAAACAAAGGGAAATGCTTTGCACGCTTGGTACATTGCTGCCAGTGTGCTAGCCTGGGCACTGTACAAACACAGCAGCTGATTTCTTAACATCTAGGCAAGCAGAGTGTCATAGCAAGCCACCGTGAAGAAAAAATGCAAGGGGCTGCACCCTCAGGAGGCATCCCAGATGCCCTTGTGCTGCATAATAGGACATGCCTGCCCAAACCCCTTGTCCCTGAGTGATGCCATCCAGTTCCTGGTTGCCTGTCATGAGCCAGAGAGACTTTCTGGGTCAGGGACACTGTGGAAACCAGCGGGGACCTCTGCATTGGGAAAAGCACAAAATCCAATTAAAAATATGCAAGACTTTTAACAAATTTAAAAAAATCTTCCTCCTAAAGGAGAGGTTGAAAAGGAAGAAGAGACAGGAATACAAAGGAAAGGTCTGAAACCTTGGTGTTTCAAATTTTGGCCTTCAACAGGCACAAGCCCTTTTCCCCTGCCCCAAAGAAGTGAGTAGTGTTTTGTTTTATTTTGTTTTGTTCTGTTAGCTCAAGTTTGGTCAATAAGCGAACCAAAAGCAAAGTAAAAGAGGAATTCCCAGTGTTGTGGGATAAGTTCCAAGGTCACTGGATGTAAGCATCGTTACTGGATTTGGACAGTTTCAGTGGCATCAGTCTCTAATCCTGCTGTTGCTGTAAGGTCAAAGGGGACAGTCTGTTGGCAGTGTGTGCTTGGGGGTCATCACCCACCCACATCCCCTGCTGCCTTGTGGGCCTGTTGTGTAGGTGTGAGAGCTTCCTGACTACCATAAGCCAGACACGCACACAGCCCAGGGGCCCACACTGACCAAGCTGACATCCAGGCTGGGGTGACTTGGCAGACGACATACTCCTGCCTCCTGGGTGGGCACCGTGGGCTCTGCTGGGGGACAGGTTTGGATCCATAGAGTGAGGTCTCCAAGGCTTCCTTCCCCTCTCCCTTCTGCACAGGTGACACTGTTCCCCTCACAGGGCCTCAACGATGCAGGGCCGGCCTTGAACATGTCGCACTGACCGTGTCATTGGGGACATCAGTGACAGCATAGACCATCTTCAGCTTTCAGGCTAATGCACGGCCTGGCTTTAACCTGGGTTGCTTCTCTTCTGCCCACTAGGTGGATGGAGTGGAACCCAGGCTTCCCCTTGAGTATAGATGCCAAATGCCACAAAGATTTACCCCGCGACATCCAGTTTGACAGCGAGAAAGGCGTGGACTTCGTCCTGAACTACTCCAAAGCGTGAGTTTCCAAGTGCTGCAGTGGCTGTGGCAGGGGCAGCAGGCCAACCTTCAGGGTCTAGACCTTGGTGGCAGCCATCCCAGAGCTCCTGCCTCATTTTACTGTCTTAGCCACAAGATGGATCCTTGGTGCCCAGCTGCCGGGGTCACCTGTGTCTACTTGGGGACTCCAACTCCAGGTATCTCTAGAGAACAGCCTGTCATCACCCACATGGCCATCCTTCTGGGGCCTAGACGGTGACCAAGATGACACAGTGCCGTGCTGACAGATCCTAGGCTTCCCTGTCCACCCATCATAGTGCTCCTGGAGGTAGCACAGTCCTTGTCTACTCTGCAGTTGAGGAACCTGTGGAGGGAGCACCCAGCACCATCCACAAGGCCTCTTGATGACAGGTGGCAGATACTGGGCTCTGTACTGCCAGAGCTTTGCACAGCATCCTTAAAGCGGCCAGGCCTGAGACCCTGGATCAAATACGGTCCACCCCAGGGTGGCAGGGCCATGCCAAAGGGAATCTGTACAGTTCAGAGGCTGACGAGGACCCTGGCACCCAATGGCATCTGACCACACCCAGTGGTGCTAGGGACCTCCTCCACTGACATTCTCTTGTTGGTGGGCCGGGAAGGCTTTGCTGTCAAGGTCGCCTGGCCTCATCACTGGATAGGAAGATACAGGCGGGCACTGGAGGGGAGGAAGAGTCTGGCCCCACTCATAGGACAGCTGGGTTGTGACCTCTCCTGACAGCTTCAGGAGGGGTGCCTTGTGTGCTTACTGCCCATGTCTAGGCTGATAAGATGCAGTCTACTGTGAAGGACATTGAGACTGAGCTTCCTTCCTATGGCGCAGGACTGCACAGGGTGGGACTGAACCCAGGAGAAGTGAGCAGGGTTCAGCTCACCCTGACAGACAGATGGTCTGGGGTTGGGAGTGGCATGTCCTTGTCCATATCCTGAGGCCTGCGCAGTCCTATGGGCCATGTCCTTGTATTCCAACTGTGAACCGAGAGCTCTTAAATAAGAAAGTATGCCTGGACCGAACAGTACTCACGTTCTCCTCATCCTGTGTATAAACAGAACAGCTGTCACCTGAAATCAACAGGAATCAGGTGCTAGGGTCACACAGGGCTGATTCAAAGACAGCCAGATGTGCTTAGGTGTGGTGCAGATTCTGAGTGGTTTTACCAGGCTCAGAGGGACTCGAGGGTGACACTATGTGGCCTCCAGGGAAGGTGCAGGTGCCAAAAGGGAGGCGAGAACAGCTGTGAGGAGGGAGCTGCAGAAGGGCCAGGCTGGGCAGCAGTGAAGGACAGTGCCCAGTCCATGGAGGAGGAAGAGGGGGTAGCAGGGCCAAGGCAGGGGACACACGGCACTAAAAGCAGCTATGAGCTCTGGGTAGGTGCATCCTGGGTGGATGTGCAGAAGTGGAGGGTAGAGGAGGTGGCCCTAAGACAATGAGATCCCCGGCAGTGCAGCACCAGGTTGAGCCCTTAGTAGGGCTGTGTGGCCAAGGCTCGGAGGCAGGAGGTGGCACAGAGGCAAGCGTGCGCTGGGACAGGTGGGACCATGGGGGTTGGCACTTGGCATGTCAAGAAATGACAGGCCAGTGGTCCGATGCCCCTTCCAAGCCAAGGCCTTCACAGTAAGGTCTATGACTGTGGCAACCCTGGGCACTGGTTCCAAGGGGGCAGAGAAGGGGTCCTCAGCTAAAGAACTGGGAGTGGGGGGAAGAAAGAAGAAATGTGAGGATGCCTAGGGGAAGGGGGGCTGCTGGGCATTGTGGCCTTCATCAGTGGGTCCCAGAACATAGGGCTGGGGCTGCAGACTTAACAAGAAGTGAAAATACAGTCAGAGTAATTCTGTTCACTCCAGTGCTTTATGGATGTCCGGCTGGCCCTGTGGCCAGCAGCACACTTCCGGTCTACTTAACAGATGGGGTGACAGCACAGTGAGGTTTGGGACTGGTCTCGAGGCCCTGTGCTGGGATGGTAGCCTGGTAGTCGGTGCTGACCTGCTCCAGGGTGATGCTATATGCCTAGCAGGACTGCCCACCAGTGTCCATGCTCAGACCCTGTGCACAAGGTGGGGAAATGGGGACTCTGAGATACAAGACCCCACTCTAGGGTGCTGAGAGCCCATGTACCCAGGGCCAGGCTTTGTCCCAGTGGGTCAGCTGGGCAGTGGACCTGCCATGGTCAAGCAGGTCCCCTCCCCTTGTGCAAAACTGAAACCCGTTGCCAAGGTCACCGTGGAGCCCTTCTCTGTCACACCCCTACACTGGGCAGTGCGGTTTCTGGGGTACTTCTGAGAAATGAGCATTTCCTCCAAGCCATCTGTTGTGTCTGGAAAGGGGCCAGCCCTGCTCCATGAGCTCCGTCCCCAGCCCAAAGGCAGAACCTCAAGATGGGAAAGGAGAACTGGGAGATGGGAGCATAGCAGGGGGAAGTGGCCGCTTGGCCACAGCTGGTGTCCATCCAGGCTCCACACAGTAGAAGGCTGTAGGATGGGGATAGGGACACTTTCCAGCTGTGTCATTGCCTGGCCGGGTTGTCACCTAGCTATGATATTGCCCAGCTGTGCCCTTTGAACCACCCAGGTGTGCTGTCCAGGCTACAGCTTCCTTTTTTGTGCAAACACAGATCTTTGAAGTCCTAAGTATTCTGCTTGTCCATAAGTATGCAGAAGAATTTTGCTTCCAGATGCTAGGCAAAAACTCCCCTACCAACCCCATTTCTTCTTGGGTTTGTGGCTTCCCCTGAGAATGACCACATCCTACCCACTTCAGTACCAACCTCTATCTTGGGGTCAGAGGGCCCAGCTGGGGAGGCTGTGACTCACGCAGCTCTCCAAAACTCTCTGGGGTGGGGATCCTGGCACAAGACCTCATTTCCAGGCATCATGTGGTGCTGGGTACTTCTCAAGCCCCAGAAGGGTGTAGGAGGCCTGGAAGGCCTCTCCTCTCACAGAAGTAAGTCCTTTCCACCTGACAGGGGCTCTGCCCAGGGCAGTCAGCTCACCAGGGAGCTGGTCCAGGGAAGAGGTGGCCAGGTAGACAGGGGCTGGGCTGGGATATCACATTCTTGGGCCACTGGTGAGGCTGCCCTTCCTGTCTGGGTAGCAGGACAGTCACAGGTGGGAATGTGCTTTCCTCCCCACAAAGGCCAGTCGGAGTGATGCAAGTACCAGAGGCTCAAAGACCTATCGCTGAAAGTTAGTCACTTTCCTATCGCTGAAATACAATTCCAGACTTAAGGGAGGTTTAATTTGGCTCACGGTTTCTCAGGATTCAGTCCAGTGCCAGCTGGCTCTATGGCAGGAGCAGCATGACAGAAGGGCGTGGTGGAGAAGAGCCTCTCACTTCACAGCAGCCAAGAAGCAGAGCAGGGAACAGTGCCAGAGAGGAAAGGGGCAGGGACCAGACATGGAACCTAAGACCACACTCCTGTGACTCACCCAGACATGCCCAGGAGTGTGCACCACTAACCCCCTAGGTGGCTCCCAAGCCACCAAGCCTTGTTAACTTCACACTCAACACCTCTCCTTGAAACCATATTCGATGCCCAAATAAGCTCCAAGGCCCTAATTCCACCTACCACACTACAGCTATCCTGCATATAGCCTGCCTTGCTGGTTGCCTGGCTGGCTGCCTCACACACGACCACAAGGGTACTTCTCCTGGGACAACAGAGTTGATGTATCTCAGCCCTCTGTCCCATCAGTCCACTCTGGACTGAGACCTCAACTTCAGATTCTGCAGGGAGCCTCTTGACTCCCCTCCTGGCATGACCACATGCCCATGTGCCTCGTGTCTTCCTTCCTCTCCTCTCTTCTGTGCATACCAGAGAAAATTGAGGCAGGGTGTGGCACAGTGAGGCCTGGCCAAGGTTGCCCAGCCTCTGCCCTGCCCCACCCCAGGATGTATAGGAGGCCGGGGAAGGCTGTCCTCCCCACCTCCACCTTTTCCGGACTCATCCCACACAGGGGACCATGCAGGCCACACATCTCTCCTCTGTTACCTGCAGTCTGCACGTGAACTTGGCAAGTTCCTGCCTGGTTCCTGCTGGGCCATTCTGAATGATGAGGGTTTGAGCTCGTGTCCTGCTCGGGATCAGACCCAGAGCCAGGTCCAGGCAGGAAGTAAGTGACCCGCATATCCCCAAGGCCAGGCCCTGGGTAGCAGCTGCCCCTTGAAGGTTCACGCAGAACTGGCTGCTGAGCGGCAGCAGATGTCTGGAGCTGACTAGATGGAATGGGTGGGGATGTGATGTGATGGGCGATGAGTGTGGGTGAGGACAGATTCCCAGCTCTGAGCTCTTCTCAGGGCACCTGCCTGGCCTCTTCACAGGCAAGGGCCATGTAAGTATGGGTATATCCTGGCCCCACAAAGCAGCTACCTGCCTGGGAATTGTGGGGCGTGGCGCCATGTGAGCGCCACCCTGTCCATCTGCAGGATGGAGAACCTATTCATCAACCGCTTCATGCACATGTTCCAGTCCTCCTGGCATGACTTCGCTGACTTCGAGAAGATCTTTGTCAAGATCAGCAACACCATTTCAGGTGAGTGTACATGGGGCTCCGGGATTTGGGGACAGAACAAGGGGAAAAGATTTCCCGTGTTGGATTTGCCAGGAGACTGGCACAGGTGCTCCACATACCACAGCTCAGGGGTATGCAGGCTTCACCACAGTCACCCTGGCCTGCAGCCCTGGGCCCCAGGCCACCCTCCTCACACCCAGAGGCCCCAGTGGGACATCCATTTCCAGCACCCATGGCCTCATTTCATCACCAAAAGCCTCAAAAACAACAGAACAGTTTCTTTACACGAATCAGCCATTGGTGGCACTTGGGATCCAAGTCAAGGCAAGATTTGCCTTGTACGGAAATGCTTGTTTTTTAACGTTGAGGACTTTGGGCCCAGATGTGTGTCTTATTTGCTTTCTCCTTGCTGAGACGCAGTACTTGACACCCACAGCCCTAAGGATGAGAGGTTTATTCTGGCTCACAGTGTGTAGAGGTGTCAGTTTCTAGTCAGCTGGCTTCGAGGCAGGGCAGCATGGCAGAGGAGAAACAGCTCCTGGCATTGAGGAAGCAGACAGAGGTCAAGGGAGGCTGGGGGAAGGGAGACAGACCTGTCCAGCCACACCCTCAGCTCCTCCTCCTCCACCAGGCTCTGCCTCCCAAAGTCACATTAGTCATGAACTCACTAGCGGGCTCACCCACTGCTGCATGTCACACCCTCGTGATCCAGTCACCTCCCCAAAGCCTCACCTATGCGGCTATAGGGGAACGTCCAAGTACAAAACCATGACAATGTGCTTGGCAGACCGTGGCATCACAATGGGCAGTGGTGGCATCAGAAAGACACATCAGCCACGGAAATTAAGGAAGGAGGTGTAGAGAGCACAGAAAGGGGCCTTAGGCGATGCCTCCCCAGTGCCCCGCCCCATGCTGAGAGGAGGAGCTGAAATTTGAGAGGGCTGGCTACCCCAGACTATGGAGCCACTAAGGACCAGTAAGGTAGGACAGGTAGCAGCAGGACCTGAGGGGTGGTCCCCACAGGAGTTGGGCATGGCAGGTGCAGCCCGTGACCAGCTGACCCTCCAATGCCCAAGAGAGGGGACCCTTGGGGAGTCTGTTTTAGGTCAGCGTCTGCAGGGCTGCAGCCCTGGTGCACTCTGCTCAGTTCAGTAGCCCGGCCTCCTCCCTAGAGCGTGTCATGCAGCACTGGCAGGAGGACCTCATGTTTGGCTACCAGTTCCTGAATGGCTGCAACCCTGTCCTTATCCGGCGCTGCACACAGCTGCCCCCGAAGCTCCCAGTGACCACGGACATGGTGGAGTGCAGCCTGGAGCGGCAGCTCACCTTGGAGCAGGAGATCCAGGTAGGGCCTGTCGGTGGGGTCTTAAAAGCCACACCCTTCGCAAGCTGGTGCCCAGGCACTACCTCCAGGCCCGTCTGGCTGGCCACCAGCATGAGACTGTAAGATTGGCCACCTCCTCCTTTTCCTGGCAACAGTGCTGATGAGGGTCCTAGGTCTGGTGTAAGCTGTCTTGAGCCTCATAGGTCAGGTTCTAAGGGGCTGTTCTCCATGGTGCTTGCATCTGGAAACTTAAAGCCACAATTTTGAATATCAAAGTTGACAATTACAAGTGCTTCTTCTGCCTAGGGGCCAGGGGTGGGCCAGGCATGTGACAGGTGCTTTGCACACACTGTCTTCAAATCAACACCCACCTGTGAGGAAACCAGGGAAAGAAGCAGGCTTTGTGCAAGAACACAAGTGGAGATGACTGAATTTAAACTCTCTAATGAGAAATATTGGTGTCACTCCTGCCCCATGTCTCCCAACTTTTCCTGGCCTGTCAGTTCCTAGGCAGCTGGAGGAGATTCAAACCCATTCTTCCTGCATCTAGTGGGACCCAGGGTCAAGCCCCTCCTACCCTGGGGACTGATGGCCCCAACATCAGCCCTTGGCATCTTCTCACCGCCTATCCTCACTGCACACAGCATGATGGGGCCTCCTGCCACCAGCCAGTGCCCACGCACATGCATGTGCACACACACACCCCCTGAGCAGTATTCCTCTGCAGATTTAGTTGCTGAACATAGCTTGACTTCATAGCTGTAGGTTTCAAACTTTAGGGAATCACAGAGCCATAAAAGACAGAACTGGCATGTGACCCCAGCCACCAAGAAGAGGCCCCGTCTTGGCCCCAGACAGACACAGCCTCGCCCTGGGGGTATCTGGGCACTTCCAGAGGGGGTGGGATGGGGGACATCTTCCCTTTGAGCTGCCCCTTCTTGGTCCTAGTGCTCAGCTGTGGTTGGGATCTTGGGCAATAATCCAGGAATCTACCAGCCACTGGGACTGTCCCCTGCACACACACTGACCATGTCTCCACTGTCCCCTCCTCCCTGCCAGGCATGATGCTTAATTCTCAGTCATTCCCACCACCTCTCTTCGGTGGCCCCTTGGCAATCTGTGGTAAGCTGTGGCCTGCTAAAACTCCTAAACCTTGTTCCATTTTGTTTTATCTTTACCTGTACAATTTATTTTTGAAACACAAGTAGAGAAATTTCCTCTCTTTTTTGATACACAATAATTTACCTATTACTGTTGTTGATTTTGATTCATGTTACAGCTCTTCAAGACTGCTGTATGTCTTAGATTTTATATTAGGTTCTTTGGTTTCAAGTCACAGAAATGAACTCAGTCTGGTTTAACCCAAGAAATGTCGGGGCGAAGGCAGCTATGAAAGCATGAGGCTCAGGCACAATCCGCAGGGAAGGAGGTGAAGCTTGGCCCTCTCTCTCCCCACTGCTCTGCCCCTGGGGGACTGTCCTGAAGGGGTCTCCTCCCTGGGGGCAATGGTGACACTAGCTTCACACTCAGCTTCCAGGGATTTAGCAAATACCACCCACTCCCAGAAAGGAAGTCCCTGTTGCCTACGGTCCCAGATGTCTCTGCCCCATCCTCCTGGCCTGCTGGTGTCCTGAGATAGACCCTTGCTGAAAAAGCCAGAACCCGCAGAGTAGGGGTCGCTGGCCAGGAGGCCCCAGGGCAGGACGGCCAGGGCAACCGGGCCTCGGTCAGTGGCGATGTCCAGCAGGGTGACATGATGCCTTGGGACAAGAGACACGCCAGACTCGGCCTTGCTCCTGCCTGGGTCCCAGGGGCCCTGCCCGCAGGCCGCACGGGGGTGGGGGTGGGGGCTGCTGTTGATTGGATGGGACAGCTCCTCCCTCCTACGGAGATGGAGGGACCCACGCCAAGCCCAGGTGCACCACGCCCCTGGAAAGGAGAAGGGAAGGGTGGAGGAGGGAGGGAGGGTGGGGGAGGAGGAAGGGTAGGAGGGAGGGGCGTGCACAAAATTAGGCAGTGGCGAAGTTGCAGCTCCTACCCAGTCCCTCCTTGGTCACAGACCCTCCCACTGCCCCTGAAGGGCGCAGTCAGTTCCCTGCGGCTAGTGCTGGTGTCACTGTAGGAGGCAGTAATCTGTGCACTTCACACACAGGGAACTCGCCTGTTAGGGCTTCTGAGGATGGCCCTGCTGTGACCTTGAGACTCTGACCTCCTGAGATGAACAGAGAGGGGATCCCCCAAAGGGTAGCAGTCCCGCCCGCCACATCCCACATTGGGTCTCCTCCGTGGACAGTGACCGGGCCTGTCTGCCTCCCGCAGGAGGGCAACATCTTCATCGTGGACTACGAGCTGCTTGATGGTATCGATGCCAACAAAACCGACCCCTGCACGCGCCAGTTCCTGGCAGCACCCATCTGCCTGCTGTACAAGAACCTGGCCAACAAGATCGTGCCCATTGCCATCCAGGTAGGTAGTGACAGGCTTCCTGCGGCTCCTCCCGACCCCCGCTGTGGGGAGGAAGGGGCCCAGGAAAGAGGCGGAAGGACCTCTGCCCCTGTGCAGTGTCCACCCGGAGGGGAGGACTCCACTCCCAGAAGCCCCATGCCCCGCAGGGCAAGGGGGCTAGCACGTCTAGCCCCCATGCAGCACCCAGCCAGGGGCACAACCTGTTATCTCAGGCAAGCCCAAGCCTGAGAAACAGGGAAGAGAAGGGACAGCAACAGGGTACACGTGGGAAGTCTCGTCTCCTGCTGGCAGCCTGAACTTTGAGCCACCACTGAGGGCCTCCAGAGTCTCTTTCCTGCCCTGACAATGGAAAGCATACAAATACCAAGGCCCACACAGACAGAAATCAGAGGACAAAAAAATCCAAACTCCGGTTCTTTGAAACTTCTGAGAAAAGCCCTCTTCCTAAGGCTGCTGGGGAAAGAAAGGAGGACAGAGGGGAAGCAGAGTGCAGAGCTCACGCTGTATATGTGGGAGGCCTTGGGCTCCACCTCCAGCACCAGAATTGTGCAAGGAGAATAAGGGTGACATTAAAAAGAATTTTTAAACAGAGTAATTGTGAGGCAACAAAATTAGATAAGCTAGAAGAAATAGAGTTTCTTTTTTTAAGCTAGGAGAATACCAATTAGAAGAAATTGTAGAAAACAGGCCAGTTTCCATATCAGCAGCTGGAAAGCCGATTAAACTCTAGCGTGGGAGAGGTGGCATGATGAGCGCTGGGTTAGCAGACCTTTACTGCGCATGTTTCCAGAGCCCTCAAAGACTCATCAGCCCCCAAATTCATTCCATGCCACTAGTGTAGCCCAAGCTCTGTAACAGGATCCAGGTGGGCTGTGGAAGGAAGCTGAAAACCAAGCTGAGTTACTATTCAAGATTTAAAAAGGAATCTAAAGGGGCAAAATGAGCACAGCAGTGTGGTGATGAGCATTGGGGTCCAAGGAAGTGGCTACTGCAGATAGTTCAGTCTGAGGGGAGCCGGCCGGGATTCATTTCACCAGTGAGGAGAAAGCCTACGACTGTGTCAGTAACACAGTAAACATCACTCAAAAAGATAAAACTCCATTTTCCATTAAAATTACAAATAAGAATACTGACTTGAGGCTGCAGGCAAGTCTGGGGGAAGAAATCGTGCCCTTGGGGTGAGAGGCTGAGATTTTTATATGTGAGCAGGGGTGTCTGGGAATTAATTAGCAGATGTGTAGGGACTGCCTGATGTCAGGGATCAAGGGGATCAGGATGAAATATGTGTTTGTGCTTGAGAGGGACTTAGGACATCCTATGGGGATGGGGAACACACGGTGTTGTTCTGGACATGACAAGTGGTTGGATCATCTGGTGATGGATGGGTGGTGCTGGGGTGTAGCTTACACAGTGGGAAGTTAGCATCCCGCTGCAGATTCCCCATTCAGCAGACTGTGGGCTTTGAAGAAACACTAGGGGAATAATCCCAATTCCCCACAAAGCACTTTCCTTGCAGGATAGGAAGGACCAGCGAGGGCACTGGCAAGGCTGAGTGCTGCACGAGGACAGGCAGATATGTAAAGATTAAAGTGAAAGGGGACACAGGAGACAGTGGGTCATGGGTGACTAAAGAGACTTTAAAAGTAAAACCAAGAAGCCAAGAAGTCATGAGGGCGATGCAGGCATACTTGATGACCTAAGGTCTTAAACACTGAATGGTAAAATTCACCAAAGTAAAGCCAGAAAGCAGTAATAGATTAGGGAAAATAACTGCACCACACGTGCCAGGTAAAGGGTGAAAATTATTAACATACAACAGGATAAGGAAAGACAGATACCTCCTAGAACAATGGGCAGAGCAGATGCAAGGGCTTTATAGAAGAGGAAATGGAAATCAAGCCATCAGAATATGGAAAATTCTCAGCTGGCAGTTAAGGAAATGCAAACTAAAGTTAATGAGATACCGGGTGGGCAAAACCAAAAAGTGGTGAACACCCAACTGTCGGCAAGAACAGCACCCCAGATGCTGCCCAGCAGCCCAGAGCGGTGTCTACAGCGTGAGACCTGGGTGTCCACAGCCAGTAATATACCCAGGCCAGCAGCTGAGCAAGTCCTGCAGCACCTGGGTACCCAGTGTACCTGTTGTGGTTCTAGATTTCAGAGTGAGCAATGGGAGGATCGTAGGATTGGGCTGGCATGGTAAGGGCCATCGTAGGAGGATACCAAGGAACAGGAGTGCTCTAGGCTTTATGGGGGGAAGAGGGCACTCTGTATCCAGCTGGCACACCCCACACCCTGCAGCCAGAGTGCTGAGGACACAGCATATTGTTGTACCAGGAGGGTGATGATCCACACTGCTTGTGGAGGAAACAGACTTAGACACACTCTGAAGCAGTGGAGGACAGTCTGAATGACCTTCCATAGCCAGGCCACAAACTGTCATTTCAACATGAATGCACTGGATCTGTCCCCACTGACCTGCAGATGTCTCCACTATGTGTTGACAGAGTAAAAAGGCAAGACACAGGGACTGATATAATTAACAGGATCTCATCTGTGCAAATGGATGCAAGAATGCAGGACACTGTGTGCATGGGCAAATACTTGTGTGGACATGGGAGACATAGGACACGGGGCTGTGACTAGGAAGCCAGGTCTTAATGCAGTGGGGACCAAAGATACTCCTCAGTTTTTTGTCTTTGATGAAAAGTCTCAGGTAAGACACATAGGTGATCATATAGAATATGGACAGAGTTTATTACAAAGTGTTAGCTCTTCACAGAGAAGGTGGGAGAGAAATACACCTTCAAATGTGCAGGTCCAGTTTCAGGATGGCAGTTGCCCTGAGAGGTCTCGGGTTCTGTTTGTGGTTAACTGAGTCTACAGGGAATCCTTTCCTTCCAAAGTGGGCATCGCACCACACCATGCATTGTAGGGAGGGCCCAGCCATGGGTGTGTGTGGGCCAAACAGGTTATTATGCCAGTGGGCGGGGTAGATGGGGCCCCTGGGGACCATGAGCACTTGGACCCTTTCAAAGAGGAAGAGCATTGTTCTGTGAAAATGCTAATGGAATTTTAGGCAGAAGCCCAGGTTCTGGGATCCCAACAGACTGGGCTCAACCACCTACCCTGATACACCATCAAGGACCCAGCAATGGGGAGGTGGTGAAGGAGCTTGGATCAGCACAGCTGTGCCAGACATACGGTCAGGTTCAAGATCTGTCCTCCAGGGGCAGAGGAACTCTGAGGTTTCACGGAAAAGAGGACAAAGACAAGGGTTGGGGTTCATACCCCTGGGGACTGGACAGTGGGCAGCCTGGATGTTCAAGGCTGAGCTGTGGTCTGGCTGGCAGTGAGCTGAGAACTGGTTCTTTGTGGTCACTTCAGGGAAGTCCTGATGGCCCAAAGGGGCAATTGGGTCCTGTGAGATGGGGGCATCCCCAGGTCCTTCCTGGGGTGATCTGTCTGCACAGCTCTGCCTTTCCTAGAGTCCAAAGTGACTGCAGACTCAGGACACTGACTGGAGAATTTAGGCATCGCTCCAGGGGTGTGGAAAAGGACATTGTCGAAGGTAGCAATTAGGTGACCCTGAAAATCTTGACCTTAGTCACAAGGTTATATAAATATAGAATCAATGAACCCTATATTCTTAGTTTTTAGACAGACTCTCCTTGCTCTGGCTTGTATCTCAATGTCCCCTCAAAGCCTCATGCACTCATAGGAGGGGCTTTTTGCAGATGGCTGGATCTAGGGTGTGTGATGCTTGGATCAAGGATGTGATGCTGGGATTGATTCATGGTTCAATGGTAGGATTCAGGACATGAGTACTTGATTTGACAAAGTATAAGGGACAGAAAGAGGGTCACTGGTTGCTTATTGCTTGCTACCTTCTGCTTGCTCCTCTGCAATGCCCCTCTGCCATGCCACACTGCCATGAACTGAGCTATGAACTGAAACCACTATGAACTGTGAGCTAAATAAACTTTTCCTCCTTTAATTTTTGGGTGTTGGATATTTTTGTCTCAGCAATGACAGAAAAGTAACTAAGACACAATTTGGTACCAGAGAAGTGGAGTCATTGCTGTGACTGTACCTAATCATGTGGTTTAGGAGCCTTTGGAACTGGCTTGTGCAAAGAGTTTGGAAAGGTGTGCAGATATCCACTGAAGCAGCAGCCCGGGAATGCCTTAAGCTATACTTGCTGGGAGATTCTGATCAGAGCTCCGTAGACCAGAATGTTGGTAGAAATGCTGCCAGTACAGACCAGGATCAGGGGCTTTCTGCTAGGAAGGACTGCATTCATTGTTGGATGCCAGATGATGTGTGTTATGCTTTGGCAGAAAGTTTGTCTGCATTATGCTCATGTCCAGAGACTTTGCCTGAGACTGAGATCAAGGGCAGCAAACTAATTAATTTGGCAGAAGAAATTTCAAGGCAGTCTAATATTGAGGTTGTGGCATGGCTACTGTTGGCGGCTTTTAGCCAGATTTATGTTGAGAATTAAGGGCAAAGAGGCCAGCAGAATGATTTAAAACATTTTGAGTTTGGCCAGAAGGATAGCTCCAGTAAACCTGTGGCCTGCAAAGATGGAACAGGGAAGAGGAGAAATTGGTCCCTGACAAGACTAGCAAGGAAAAGCTAAGTATTTTAGAAGAAGACAATAGATGGCTTGAGGACATCACAAGAACCAGCAGGACTCCAACCTTTGTAGCCTCAGAGTTGCAAAAGTGAAAGATTTTGCTTTGAGAAGAGACCCCTAGAACACCATTCCAGAATGGCAGTGGCCTGGGGAAGTTATTCTTCAGGTTTTAGTTCACGACACTGGACCCCTACAGCCAAAAGAGAAGGAAGCCTGGCTACTGCTCCAGCTGGCAGTGGACCTTGGCATCATCCACATGGTGCTTGTTTTAGGTGCATGCAGAATGTAAGAACTGTGGAATCAAGAAAGCTTCCACCCAGATTTCAGAAGGAGGCCTGGGAAGCCAGGAAATGTGCCCCTCAAAGGGCAGTATGTGAAGCTGTGAGTGTGAAGCCAAAGATACAGTGGAGACCTCAGAACATTGAAGAAGACAGGAACATGGATCATCTGAGGAAAACTGCAAGGAGGCAAGCAGAGCCAGCCCAAGAAAGAAGCTACAACCATCACCAGCAGTGCCATAGGCGTGGAGACACCCAAGCCCTTTGGAGCTCACATCTTGCCACAGAGTGCTTTGGATGCTGCACATGGAACTACAAGACTTAATGTTTTCCCTGCTGGATTTTGGACTTGCTTTGGTCCCTTTCCCCATGTATCCCCCTATTTGTAACTTTTGGAATGGAAATGTTTATCTTGTGCCATTGTATGTTGGAAGTGTTTAACTTTCTTTTCATTTGTACAGGGGCTCAAGCTAAGAGCTTGCCTTAAATCTCAGAGGAGATTTTGGACTAGGAATTTTCAGCAATGCTGAAACTGTTAGGCCTTTGAATATGCTTAGAGCTGGAATGAGGGTGGGTAGCCTAGAAAAAAATATAAGGGCCAGAAAGAGGGTTGCTTATAGCTTGCTGCTTTCTACCTGCCCTGCTTCACCACAGACTGTTTCTCCTCTGCAATGCCCCTCTGCCATGCCACCCTGCCTTGGAGCCAGCTGACTATGCACTGAAACCTTTACAAATTGTGGGCTAAATAAAACTTTCCTCCTTAAACTTTGGGTATTGGGTATGTTGTCTCAGCAACTAGAAAAATAACTAAGACACTCCTTAAGTGATGAACATGCCTAAGCACAGACTTGACCAGGTGCCTGACCCAAATTTTAAGGTAATAAAGAGACAGATAAAAATGTAGAGGCCAGGCACTGGGCACTGCAGACACAGCCTCTAGGTCCCTGTAAGAAGAATACAGGTGCAGAGTTCTCCAGCCTCCTGTCTGGTGATCCAAAATTTACCTGAAATTATCTGAGAGTTAAAGATGAACAGCTAAGCCCATTCATAAATAGCACTGTACAGAACAACAGCTGTTCTCTCCTGCACCATCTACACTCTCCAAGAATAGC
Organism: Chinchilla lanigera; assembly: GCF_000276665.1. NCBI lineage: Eukaryota > Metazoa > Chordata > Mammalia > Rodentia > Chinchillidae > Chinchilla > Chinchilla lanigera. Next base: position 2,544,877 of record NW_004955546.1, read on the forward strand.
CAGGGGGGCTGTCAGAGCTGCCCTGTCCCTGCTTGGTGCTGGAGCTGAGACTTATCTGGTCCACACTGAGAGCTGCTGTAGTTGCAAAGTACAATTATGATAAAAATATGATGAATATTTGAATGCTCAAATTTTCAAAAGTTATTACATTAAAAGATCATTGCCATGAACTCCCCTCAAAATATTCTCTTCCTTTGAACACACTGAACCCATTGTTCATACCCCTTTCTGAAGCAGTTCTGGAGTCCTCTTTCCTGAGTGTCTAGTTGCTCTCATTTACCGTTCATGATCATTTTTACTTTGGAGAACAGCCAGAAGTCTCACAGTGCCAGATTCGGTGAATAAGATGGGTGAGGACGCACTGTGATATTTATATGAGCCTGCCTTTCTGTTGAATGGCACTTGGCATCAGCATTTACCATATTTTTGATCATTCCTCATAAAGACATTCATGAAAAAGGACTCCAGAACTGCTCCAGAAAGTGGCAAGAATGATGGAATAAATGTGTTCAAAGCAAAAGGAAGTATTTTGAGGGGATTAATGGCAATGTGTCTTCTACTGTAATAAAATTTTGCATTGAAACATTCATCACATATATTAATAGCCCTGAGATTCAAAGAGTGAGGGGAAATATATGGAATATATTATTAAATAATTTTAAATTGGGCTTTGTATTGATATAAGGGAAAAAATCTCCCAACCTGAAAGATATCTGGAATGAGTTCGTGTTCTCTAAAATCAAAGAATGGATTTAGGAACAATGGAGGTTAAGAGCAGAATATATTTATTGTGGGAAAGAAAGCTTTTGTCTGAGAGAGGGACAGAAGGGGCCCAAGTGGGTTGCCAAGGACCCTGCCTTTCCTAGGGATTTTATAGAGTAAAACCACGAGGTGAAGCAGGTCCAAGGTGGGAAAAAAATGGGAAATTGCAAGGTGGGCGTGAAGTGGGACAAAATTATGGTCAACCAATAAGATTACAAGCATAATTGTTCAGGTAAAATTGATTATATCAGGGTCAAATAGGGAAGTGAGTCACACAGCAAGCGGGCAAGAATACAGACCAGGGGCTTTTCCTGTAGGAGGCTGAGTTGGTGACTCTTCCTGGCTTTCTCAAGGTGATAGAGACCTACTTAGAATATCAGTCCCTGATGTTTATCCTTAGGGAGGTGCGTGGGTGCATTTGTTTTATCCTTTGTCTTAAGGTCTGGCCCACAGCTGGAGGTGTCTGTCGCCCCTGTAGCTGCAAGGTATCTCATCTTCCACACTGGCTCCTTCGAGGGCCTCGCCCTGTCTGACTGCCTATAATATTTCTAACTCTGCTGCCTATAACAATATGAGATAATATTTTGGATGATATATTGGATACAATAAAATTAGATTATTAACCTATATTTTACCTGTTTCTGTTTACATTTTAAAATGTGGCTTCTTGAAAATTTGACATTCTCTGCAGGCTTGGCATTACATTTCTCTTAACACTGTTTTGGATTGAGAGACAAGTAAATCACCTGCCAGATCCCTGCAGGATGAAGCCAAGTATAAAACAGCTGCCCTCCCAGCTCTCGAACCAGCCCCCGTCTCTCCAAGCTCCAGAGCTCCTCAAAGCCACCTTCTCACTCATGGCTCAGCCCCTGTGGTGACACACCTCTCCCCCAGGTCACCTTAAATGCCAGCCCTCCAAGGCTCCTGCAGTAGTGCTACAGCCTTCCCACCTTCTGGGCTCGCCAGGGCTTCACTATCTGGTGCTGAACTGAAGGCGAAGGTGCACAGTAAGAGATGCACTGGGCCCTGGCTTCCATCTCCAGCACTGGGTAAAAAAGGGTGACCAAGAGTTTTTCAGATTAACACAATCTGACTTTCATTTTAGAGCAAACGCAGGCCCAGCCATCAGTCTGATCAGGCCTAGTGGACTCAGCTGTAAGAGGCCCTGGATCACCAGGCACAGGAAGTGCTCATGAGGGCAAGAAGTAGAGCCAAGCACCTAGGAGACCCTGGGGATGAGCAGCACTCAAGGGCAGGGGAGAGGGAGAAGCGTAGGGTGGGGTGGGGGCACGGCCACTGTACCCCACTCCTGAAGCAGCGCCCAGGCTGCCTGCACCAGCATCCCTGTCCTGGAAGGAGGAGCCAGAGACCAGATAGGCACACAGGTCTCAGTGATGTAGCTGGGACAGGAAGCCCCAGCCCTGGACCCAGGACCTCCATGCTCTTCCTGTGGTCTGACAGTTGCTGCTGAAGATGATTAGATGCTTCTGGAATTTGCCAGGAGACAGCTTCTCCAACAGCTCCTCTAGGGCAAAACACACCAACACTTTTTCTCTCTTCAACCTATCAGCTCAACCAAACCCCAGGAGACGAGAACCCCATTTTTCTCCCTTCGGATGCAAAATACGACTGGCTTTTGGCCAAAATCTGGGTGCGTTCCAGCGACTTTCATGTCCACCAGACCATCACCCACCTGCTGCGCACACACCTGGTGTCTGAGGTGTTTGGCATTGCCATGTACCGCCAGCTGCCTGCTGTGCACCCCATTTTCAAGGTATGGCCAGTTGCTCGGAGTAGGAACCTCACTGCCCAGCAGGGGCTGGTGGGTGGGGGTAGCTTCAGAGAGCCCTGGAGAGGTGCTCAAGAAGCTCAAGGCAGTAGTCAAGTGCAGATGAAGTCAAGGTCATCACTGAAGCCCAGCCCCAAACCATGCAGTTCCTCAGCAGGAAGATCAGCACCACAGGCTGGGCTAGGGTGCTGCAGCAGCCTTCTCTGAGGTCCTCTGTCCTTTAGCTGCTGGTGGCCCACGTGCGGTTCACCATCGCCATCAACACCAAGGCCCGGGAGCAGCTCATCTGTGAATACGGCCTCTTTGACAAGGTTTGCGCCCCGACCCTGTGCCTCCACCAACCTGGGTCCAGGTGCTGCTAGGAGGTGGGCTGGGAGCTTGTCCTTCCTGAGTTGATCGTCCCTCCTGCCTCCACCCAATACAGTTTGCCCCTGAGTCCCCACCCTGCTGTCCCAGTCCCCAGGGCTCTGGCTAAGGGGCATTCCCTCCTGCAGGCCAATGCCACGGGAGGCGGTGGGCACGTGCAGATGGTTCAGCGTGCCATGCAGGACCTGACCTACAGCTCGCTGCGCTTCCCTGAGGCCATCCGGGCCCGCGGCATGGACAGCACTAAGGACATCCCCTACTACTTCTACCGCGACGACGGGCTACGGGTGTGGGAGGCCATCCGCAGGTGCATGGGACTGAGCCTGGGGAGCATGGGGGATGGGTCTGGGGGCGGAGCTAGGGAGCCTGGAGGACTGGACTGTGAGGGTGACTGGACCACCAGGAGGAAGACCCTGGGGAGGAGCCCGGAACTGGACGGCGCCCCTCCCCCACGCTGGCCCATCAATTCCCCGGGTCCCTAAATTGATCAGCCACCCCGTCCCAGCTTTGTGGCTGAGATCGTGGACCTGTACTATGAGAATGACCAGGTGGTGGCAGAGGATGTAGAGCTGCAGGCCTTTGCCAAGGACGTCTACATGTATGGCATGCGGGGCAACAAGGCCTCAGGTAGGCGTCGCACCAATGGTGTTGCCCTGTGAGGGACTGAGTGGGCTCAGTCCCGGCTCAGGACACGCGCTCCCCAGGCTTCCCCAAGGCGCTGCGGAGCTGCGAGCAGCTGACCGAGTACCTGACCGTGATCATCTTCACGGCATCCGCGCAGCATGCGGCTGTCAACTTTGGGCAGGTCGGTGGGCTTGATCCTGACACTAATACTAACCCTTCCCTACCTGCTCGGGGCTCTGTGCTGGGTCCTTATTGGGAAGGGTGGGGGCGTCGGGAGGGGCCCAGGTCCTGGGTAGCAGGTGGGTCCGCAGCTGGGCTCCTGAGCCCCACGAGTGTCCACGCTGTCCCCAGTATGACTGGTGCTCCTGGATCCCCAATGCGCCCCCCACTATGAGGGCCCCGCCGCCCACAGCCAAGGGTGTGGTGACCATCGAGCAGATCGTGGAGACGCTGCCAGACCGTGGCCGCTCATGCTGGCACCTGGGCGCTGTGTGGGCGCTGAGCCAAGTGCAGGAAAATGAGGTGAGGCACGGCCAGGGACAGCGGCGCTGGGGTTCAGTCTCCACCGTTCCGTCCTGCAAGCTAGGAGCCTGACTGCCAGCCTGGAGAGCAAGAGGGGGCCAGGTGCCACCAGGTCCCAGGCTGGTGCGGGGGGCAGCGCTGTTCCACTCACTGCCACCAGAGGGTGCCAAGTGTCCCGTCCCACTTCTAGCATGACCAGGCTCTTCCATGTGGTCTTGCCTGGCCGCCAAGGGAAGGGAAAGAGTCCTAGCTCCTTCCAGAGGTGTGCGCCTGTACCTCGCCGCCAAATGAGGGAACCTCGGGGTGGACACAGGCCTTGGCAGGATCTCCCCTGTGCGAGAAGGAGGAGCCAGTCACCAGCCCAGTGCTGGGCCCTCCTGCTCATCCTTGCATCTGGGCTGTGTGATGCATTCCTGGTAGAGGAATGTCATAGTGGTAGATAGATTGTGAGGACTGAATTTCACTCCCCACACTACTGCTCTTTCCCTTGAGACCTCCTAGTTTTATAACCCAGCAGTGCTTTCATACATCAGTCCAGTCTTACTGTGCAGGTATCTGTGAGCAAGCACATAAGCACAAGGACCACACAGGCTCTTTCCCGCAATTCTCTGACCCAGGGGGCCATTGCCTGGCGTTCTGCAGGTCTGGAGCCCAGGAAGTCATCACACAGGACACCACGGTCAGTCCCTCTCTGCTGCACCATTGCTGGCCCCCTGTGGCCAGAGCATTAGATGTGGCCCTTTCTAGATTAACCTGTCTGCCAAGTCTGGGCTCTGGAGCCTGTTCAGGGAAGTGGGTTGGATGTTTCTGAAGGACACATTATACTCATACATATTTCTGGTTCTCTATGATGTCTACACACACACACATACACACACGTGCATGCACAGTGATGACCAGGCCATGCATTCAGCAGGTCCAGCACCTTAAGCACCATCACTTTTGTGGGTGGGGACACAGAGTCTCCCAGTTACTATGAAATGTGCTTTACAATATTGTCAACTATAGCCCCCTGCCATGCCACAGCCCACCAGGACCCTCCACCTGCCTGACTACAGCCTGTACCCACTGACCTGCCTCCCCCACCACTTCCCCCCATAGCCACTGTTCTACTCAACTTTAAGGTGTTTAGATACCATGTATTCATGGGACCATGCACGTTTATCCTTCTGTGCCTGGCTTATTTCACTTAATATAATGTCCAGGTTCATCCATGTTGTTTCAAGTGACAGGCTGTTGTCCTTTTTGTGGCCGTCACTCTTGCAGGTGGCAGAGGGTAGAAGAAATGGGAGATCAGCAGACGCTCCCTTGGGGAGCAGTTCCCCAGGGTAGGGTGAGGTCTGACTATTAATAGGGTCCCACAGTACACTAAGCCGCCTGTCTATCCATGTCTGGCCCTCAGTTGTTCCTGGGCATGTACCCCGAAGAGCATTTCATTGAGAAGCCCGTGAAGGAGGCCATGGCCCGCTTCCGCAAGAACCTGGAGGCTATCGTCAGTGTGATCGCAGAGCGCAACAAGAACAAAAAGTTGCCCTATTACTACCTGTCCCCAGACAGGATCCCCAACAGTGTGGCTATCTGAGCCCACTGTGCCAGACTCCCTCCGGGAAGACCGGCTGGATACCAGCCTTGGGCAGATCGCTGTCATACCCAGGCATGCTGCTTTCACCCCAGGCTGCTCCAGCTGTAGTGAGACAGCAAACCTTCAGTGCCTTTTCCTGCTTTGTCCTCGAGCCCTAAAGATCCCATCCTTCCATGACAGCACACAAGCCCTGCAGGCCTCACACGTGCCGACTGTGCAGCCTCTGTCCCATACTGAGCTCAGTAAGTGGCCAAGCCGCTGGTAACAGTACAACAGGGTAACTGGCCTGGTCTTACTGGAGTTGTGGGGGCTCTTCCTGTTCTACTTATGGTTAATCCAATTTCATGCCTGTAGTACCCAAATAAATTCCTGTTGAGTGAATTAAGAATTGGCTGTCATAGAAACAAAGTTCATTTAAAACAGGTGTCATATCACCTGCTATGCTCCAGCCACCCCTAAACAGCTTATGGCGCACCACCACCACCAAAGGCCATAATCACTGTGATTCCACCTGGGCAAGAGCCCGCCCACTGCCCTCTGGATGTGAGGTGACTGTCCTCACGCCTCTCTCCAGACCACTGCCCTTCTTCAGAACACAGCCCAGTGCCACCACCTCCAGGGAAGTCTCCTTCATCCTCCAGATGGAGCTTCTTCCTCCCCAGGGCTTTGTCTGGCCTCGCTGTCACCCATCAGTGAGGTCTCCCTCAAGTAGGGTGCCTTGGAAGGATAAGGACCTCACCAGGTCTTTCTCTGTGCCCCAGGCTGGCATCAGCATGCAGGCCTCTCCCTCTTCCTCCTGGCAGGGCACTCGATGTGGATTCCAGGCCTCTCTTGGGAGCTGGCCCTCGCCTTCTCCTGAAGCAAGGTTCACAGCATGACTTCCCCCAGGCCCAAGAAGCATCACCTGCCTGAGCATGGGTATGACCATCTGTCCCTCTTACAACATACCCAGCCACAGCCCTAGGACTGGCTTCAGCTTGGTGGCACTAGGGTGTCCAGGGTTCCATCAGGTGCTCTGATGTGCTGGGCCAGTACCTCAGTGTCAAGAAAAGGATCCTACCAGACCAACATGGCATGGGAGGTGTGCCGCACTCCTAGGGCACAAGCGCCTCGGTGTAGTCCTGACCCTGGGATGGCTACAGGAGAGCCTGAGGTCAGCCCCTTCTAGCCAGACTTCCTACATCCATCTGTCATGAGAACTTCCCATCACCCTGTGGGTGACCTTTGGACACATGTCCTAAACATTTGGCCATGGCAGAGGCACTCGGTCCCAGCATCAGAAGCCACAGAGAGGGACAGGAAAGACAGGAAGGAGCAGGAGAAGACATGGGTGGAGAGAAGGGTTTCTTGTGCAAGGAGAGGGGAGCAAGGGCTCTTGGCAAATGGAAGCCCTCAGCTAAGCCTCGCCATGCAGAAGGCTTGCATCTGGTGGAGGTGGCCACAAAGATGTGGGCACAAATGCCACTGTGTATCCAGGGTGTATGGCTCAGGCTGTCTATCACTTGTTCTCTGTCACTAGAGCACCAGAGCTCATTGCTACTCCAGGAGAAAGAGTCCCAAATTCTGTGCAAACACTCTGCCCCAACCTGTGACTCCTAAGCCATGATGCACACATGATCTACACACACAACCTAATCTAGGATGCAACAACGTCTCTTAGTCTATTTATACTGCTATTACAAAAAATAGGACATGGTGGTGCGTGCCTGTAATCCCTGCACTCAGGAGGCGAAGGCAGCAGGAATGCTGTGAGTTCAAGGCCAGCCTGGACTACATAGGGAGACCCTGTCTCAAAAAGACAAAAACAAAAACAAACAAAACCCCCTGAGGCTTGGGTAATTTATAAAGAACAGAAGCTTATTTAGTACTGTTTTGGAGGCTAGAAGTCATAAATGCATTGGCAGGTCCAGTGACTGGTGAGGCTTGGTCTCTGCTTTCAAGAGGGCACCTTGTATACTGTGTCCTCACAGGGCAGACACTCTGTGAAGCTTCTTGTAGAAGGGCATTAACCCCTCACTTGGAGAAAGTCCTCACAGCTCAGTTATCTCCCCACGCCTCATCTCCTACTGCTCCTTCAGGGTGTAAGTTCCAGTGTAATGACCTTTAGAGGGACACATCCACAAACCATAGTGTACCCACACTGAGATGTGAGCTTTGAAACCATTTTCAGTTTAAGTTCAACTAGATCAAAGGCCTCTTGACAACAAGAAAGTCAACACTCTCTGCGGGAATGTAACAGAATTCAGAATCTCTACCAAATGGCATTCAAAATAGCCAGGACACAACAAAAACTTACTCAGTTAGGAAAATGTGATTCATATTCTAGGGAAAAGGACGGTTAAAACAGACTAAATTTCAAGAAGGCCGGATGTTCTTACTCCCAAACATTTTAAAACAAAAAAAAAAACAGCTTTTAGGTTTGTGCTCAATGAACTACAGAAAATGTGCTCCAATTTATGAAAAAATAGCCTATGTCAGCAATAAAAGTTCATTATAAAAGAAAGAGAAAGAGCAGGAGGAGGAGCAGCCAAAGGTATACAAATTTAAAATCTAAAAATATCTGAGGAAAAACAACCCAAGGGCTGTAATAGCAGCAGAGAGGACAGAGAGGGTTAGCTTGAGGACAATCCACAGAAATGATCCAATCCAAAGTGCAAATAAAAAAATTTAATGAATAAAGCCTCAGAAATCTATAAGACAACTTTTATCAGCTATGTAATCAGAATCTTAGAAAAAAGAGAGATAAAAAGAAAACAAGGTAAAAAGAAATAAATATGGCCACAATTTCCCAAATTTCGTGAAATGCATAAATCTAAAGTTGCCAGAAACTCAGCAAAGCCCAAGTGGAATGAACAGAAAGAAAACTGTACCTACATACCCCAGAATCAACCTGCTCAAAACCAAAGTCAAAGATAAAATCTTAAAAGCAGTGATACAGAAAATACCAAGGAACAAACATGAGTGGCAGCCAACTTTGTATCAGAACCATCAGAATCAAAACACAATGGAACAGCCTTTTCAAAGTAAAAAGGTGCAGGGGAGGGGGCACCCACCAAAACAATTCTGCCACCATCAAAAATATTCTTCAAGGATGAAAACAAAAAGTTCAAGTAAAATAATGATACTCTACAGAGAACACACCGAAAACACCACCAATTATAATAACCAAATTCAGTTGTGTAGCTGAATACAAAGTCAATACTCAAAAATCAGTAGCATTTCTGTGCGCAAACAACAAATTCACTAAGAGAAATTAGTGAAACCACACCCTTCACAATAGCACACACAAAAAATGAAGTATTTAGGAATCTATCTAACAAAGGCAGTAAAAAAAAAATTATAAACTGAAAATTACAGTACTCTGAAAAAGGAGATCAAAGATGATAGGAAGAACCAACATAATGAAAATGGCCATACTCATGCAAAATTATTATACAGACTTACTGCAAACTTGATCAACATGCCTCACAGAACTAGAGAAAACATTCATAGAACTCATTTGGAAACAGAAGAAACCTAGAATAGCAAGGCAATTTTGGGCAACAAAGGCAAGGCAGGAGGCATCACAATCCCTGACTTGAAATTATACTTCAAAGCTACCGTGATAAAATCAGCATGGTACTGGCAAAAAAAAAAATGGATCTGAGGATCAGTGGAACAGATTAGAAGATGCAGACACAACTACAAACACACTCAGCCACCTTATCTTTGACAAAGAGGCCAAGCATGTTTACTGGAAGAAAGATAGCCTCTTTAATAAATGGTGCTGGAGAACCTGGTTTTCTACATGCTGAAGACTAAAACGAGACCCATGTCTATCACCATGCACTAATCTAAAGTAAAAATGGATCAAAGCTCTAAATATTAAAACAGAAACACTACATCTACTGAAAGAGAAAGTAGAAATCTACTGGAAAAGAAATCTTGAAGACATAGATGTAGGCAGAGTTCATGAACAAAACCAGACTGCATGGGAAATACTTCAAAGAATCAACAACTGGGATCTCATGTTATTAAAAAGCTTCTGCACATCAAAAGACATCATCAACAGAATGAAAAGACAACACACAGAGTGGGAAAAAATTTTGGCCTTGTCCCTCAAAGGATGTCTATCCAGAACATATAAAGAATTGAAAAAAAATCAGATACCCCAAATTCAAAAACCCAATCCAAAAATGGGCAGCTGAGATGAATACACTTCTCAGATGAAGAAACACAAATGGTAAATAGATACATGAAAAAAATGTTAGTTGGTAATTTGGGAGATGCAAATTAAAACAACACTGATATTCCATCTTAGGAATGGCTATCATCAATAAATCAAAGCCAATAAAAAATGCCGGAGGGGCTGTGCAGAAAAAGGAACTCTTCTCCACTGTTGGTGGGAGTGTAGACTGGTGTGACCACTATGGAAATCAGTATGGAGAGTCCTCAGAGAGCTAGGACTAGAGGTTCCATTCAATCCAGCTGTTTCCCTTCTGGGTATCTTCCCAGAGAAATTAAAAACATATCATAGCACTATCTGTGCACCTGTTCATAGCAGCAAAATTTGTAATAGCTAAATCTTAGAAACAACCCAAATGCCCATCAACCAAGGAATGGATAAAAAAAAAATGTGGTCTTTTATACAATGGAGTACTACTCAGCCATAAAGAAGGATAAACTTGAGACTTTTATGGGTAAATGGATGCAACTTGAGACCATACTCATAAGTGAAATAAATCTGATTCACATATGTAAACATCATATTGTCTCTCTGGTGTGAGAAACTGAAAGAACAGAAAAGGTCTAAAATGTACAACAGATATGGTGAAAAGGGAAGAAATAGTTCAAAAGGAAAAAGGAACCAGGATGGGGGAAAGGGGAAAGGAATGTAAAAGGAAAAAAAACGCAAGTGAGTTATACCACTAGTGTCTCTCAGTTTATTGAAAAGGTAGGTTTGTGCTAGTATCAATTGAAGCATTTTTTATGCCCACATCTTGTAACTGAGTAATTGCTTTAAAGATAACAGTATGCAATGCATTAACTATTATTGTTATTCTATTATTTTATTATGAAATTTTGTTTTACTTTTTCCCATAAAATAAAAAAATTAAGAGAAGCTATTGCCAGCCTATCTACAGTACTAAAAATGCTAAAGGAATCTGTTCAGGGAGATAGGAAATGAGTCAGGTGGGAACGCAGGTGCTCAGAAGGAATAAACAGCCCAAAATGGGGAAAGTATGGTGAATGTAAAGCCCTTTTCCCCTCTTCATCTCTGAACTTACATCTTCCCATTTAAACCAAGCACTGTGGCACTGCTGTGTGGCATCTGTAACGCATCTAAATTCACTTTGTAGGAAGACAGCACAAGACAAGTGGGTATAAGTGGTCTTACTGAGCTACAGGGTTTCTACATTTTATGATTTTACCTTTGTATCAACATAAAATATTAAAAGTAGAAATCTAACCGTCCCAATGCCACCAGTATTGCATTCCTAAATATTTACCTGAGTGTGAGGAAGACACAATCACAAAAATATCTGTACAAAAATACTCCTAGTACTTTTATTTGTGATAGTGCCAAAGTAGAAGTAGTTGAGTATCCAGCAATAAGAAGTGGGTGAAGAGAGGTATAGTCTACAGCAGGATGCTACTTGATGGGAAAAGGTCATCAAACAGCACAGATGAATCTCACAATCATTATACTGACAGCTAAAATTCTTCCATGAGAGATACTGCATATTTCCTCAAAAGGTGCATATACTGTATGGCTCTGTTAAAATTAAATTCCAGAACAGGTTAAAACTTATCTCAGAATGAGGGACAAGGGGAAGAGGAAATGAGAAGAGATGTCAAGGAATTTCCAGGACTGAGATAACGTACTGTATTTTGATAGTGGCTTGGGCTACATAAATGGATACACTTGGCAAACCCAACCAGATGGTACACTTCAGATTTGCGCATTTCACTGTACAAGTACCTAAAAAAAAAAAGCACAATTAGCAAATACAGAATTCTAGTTACTAAGGAAATCGACATGGCTGGCGCACGGTACAGCTGCAATCTCCTCTGAAATGCAAAAACACAACCTAACAGCAATAAATGCAGAGCTGTGTGACAAACCATACAGAAGAAAATGTTAATTGGAGAGCACAAGGCATGTGTACTCTCATTACACTGTTATTTAAATGTCTGGTGTTTAAGAATCTTCCTAGTAAGATGTGGAAAAAACTTACAAAGTCCTACCTAAGTCAATAGGACAAGAAAAGGAAATAAAAAATATACAAAAGAAACAAAATGTCAAAAACAAAAACCTGTGAAATTGTGCTCACTTTGGCAGCACATATACTAAAAACTCCTAAAACTAATAAGGAATTACAGCAGTAAGGTTGCAGGACATGAAGTTAATATATCAAATCAGTGGTATTTCTATATTCTGGTACTGAAGACATAAATGTACACACACTTTACACCCTCTACACACACTAACTCAATGTGGATCATAGACCTAAACGTAAAATAGAGAACTCAAATATCTGAGATGACAATCCAGGAGGAAATGTAGGACAGGAGCAAGAATAAGAGGAAAAGATCAGGTCCCAAGATCCAGCAGGACAAGATCCCAAGGGCCTCCCTCTAGCCCTACCCTAAGATCTGCAGCACCTCCCAACAGCAGCCCTTGGGAACCAGTCGGACACACGGTCTTTGTGGGGCTTGATCCACCATCAAACCTCAGCAGTGGGCAAATGTCTCCTAGAAAGGGTCACAAAGAAAGTGTTATAGGCTCTGTGGCCCACCTAATTGCCTCAACTCCTTCCCCACCTTTGCCAAGCGGGATGAAATCAGCAGGAGCCCATGGGTGCCCACACACGCTTACTCACCGGACAGTATGTGACAGGATAGCCAGCGCCTAATCACCCAGCTGATTTTAGGGTAGTAGACCACTTGGTGTCTCTTCAACCAGTCGTTTCACAGGTCCCCAAAGCACTGCCACCCTCACAGGACTGGGTTGCCCTGAGCCTGGGATGTCTGCCCCACTGGTCCTTCCTGGACAGACTCAGGAGCCTTGGAGCAGCCTTCCCCAGGGCACTTGGGCCGTGGTCGCAGCTCCACCGAGCAACCTCCTGTCTCCCCTTCGCCTCACACAACCAGCCTGAGAGCAGCAGGGCAGTAGGACCCGTACTTGGCATACCAGCCCAAGGACCAAGGCATTACCATGCCCTGGGGAAACCTGCATAGGCCAGGACCCACTGCCTGGCAGAGCACAGTTGCTGTTCCAGCAGTGCTGGTCACCCTGTCCTCTCTACTGGGCATGGACCTCGGACATGACGCAGACACTGAGCCCCGGAGTCACAGCAGCACCCATGCTTACATGAAATGCCTCCCTTTCACCCCCACTGTATCCTCCTGGGCCCCACAAACTGAGTCTGAGACAAGTCAAGGAAATCAGGCCGCAAACACAGGACATTCCTCCCTGATGTCTAAGCAGGTGAGGCCTGGCAAAGGGAAACACCCACGGCCAATTCCTTGGTGAAGAAAGGCTTTATTGCTGCAGTTAGATGCATGGACTCCCTGCACACAGGGCTACTCAAGTGGTAACACTGAAGGACAGTGAAAGTACACAAAGGATACAAAACTAAACATTAAGATTGCTAGAAATTTCCTAAGAAAAATTTCAAACGTGAAGTGCCTTTTATAAAATACACCACACATGCCAGTGTAAATTTGGTTTTTATTAACAATCAACTTTGTATAAACATTGCATCTAATATGCACAGATCAGCTGTGCACCTTGAATAATCACTTCCAAAACAAAGATAAATGCTTCTATTTTCCTGTGTTTGGGTCCTTCCTTGGGATAAAGGGGGAAGTTGCATATTGGAAATGAGATTTAAAGGGAGGGGCATCAGCTCCCGTGTGTGTGCCCAGCAGTGTCCACAACACTAGGCAGGGCACCTCACAGACTTGGACCAAGAGCCAAAGTCAGAGACTGCCAGTGGTACTGGAGCCGCAGAGATGGCCAGCAGTGACACCCTGAGACTGTGGCCTCTGCCCTCCTGCTCCTGAGACCACCTGAGCCTGAGATTGTGTGTGGCTCAGCCAAATGCCAACCTCCACTGAAGCCAGGTAGAAGCAAGGTGAGACCAAGGATAAGCCCCCACCCCCCGGCAACTACAGGGCATGGGCAAAGCTAAAGGCTCTGTGGTCAGGACCCACAGAAAGGGAAAGGCAAGTGGTAGCCAAGGCCCTGAGGGAGGGAAAGATGTGGGATCAGTCTGCAGAGTGGCCCGAGAGCCGATGGTGCCGGCCTTCCTGACAAAGGCGAAGGTTTCCAGCTGGGCGTGGGCAAGGCAAGCGCACCTTTGCCGATGGGGTGTCAGATCCCCCACTGCACACGCTCTTGTCCACTTGAGTCTCAGGGCTTTCCAGGTTCAGGGGATGGGGCTCCAGGAGGAGGAGTTCACAAGGCCCCCACTGGAGGGCGGCAGGGCAGGTGCATGGACTCAGGCCTTACAGGGCAGTTCCTGGGGTCTGGGCAGGGCTGGTGGGCTCACTCCCCTGAGTGGGCAGCCTGTAGCTGCCGGGTGTCCCTGCACTGAACAGGGACGTGGTAATTGCACTTTGGGCACAGTGGGCACAGGCACAGGCTGGATGTGGCCAGGGAGCAGAGGGCAGGGGACCTCAGGGGCAGCTATGGTTGGTACCTGCAGGGTGGAGGAGCAGCTCAACCTGCAGGGCCCTCCTGGGGCCGCGAGCCCTCCTGTTTGTGAAGGCGCTGGTGGGGACTGTACAGACACAGCACTGGCAGTGGCCATGGCACACTCTGGGCCTCTTGCTTGCACTGCAGGATCCTGGCTGCCTCCTGGGTTCACTGTCTGCCTGGGACTGTGACAGTGGCCTTTGAGAACAGAATTTTAGGCAGAGTTTTTAAAGGGACAAGGCCATGTGAGGTGGTGGTTTTGGTTTTGTACCATGAACAGTGCCAGAGGCATCCTGATGACAGGTGGGCTGAGCAGGATCAAGCCCTGGAGGACCTTGTCTTTCCAGTCCCTTAAGGCCATGCTGGGTGGCCCTGGCAGTATGCTGTCCCCTCTGGGACCCACAGCAACTCCACAGTGCCATGGGGGCAGGTACCAGGAACACCAAGCTGCACATTCCTGTCCCCTCCCTGTAAAGTTGGCAGCAACCGGAGCCCGCTGTGTGAAGGACATGATTTCTAAATACTCAGCTGCACTAAGTACAGACTTCTCCCATTTTGATGTCCAAAGCCCTCTTTTTTCAGTGCTGACCTAGAGGAAACACAGGCGGTCCTGGAGACGGACTCCAGGAGGGAACCCAGTTCCGGCCACTGGGTACCACCATTCCCACCAGTGCCGTCCCGGTGTCACGTCCCACAGGGAAAAGGTCCCGATTCTTACAATAAATAAGGCAAAGAGAGTTTCAGCTTTACTTTCACGTGAGAGAGATAACTAGAGTGGTGAAGGGAAGATTTCTAAATGTGATGCTTTTTAAGTGTCAATCCCACTAGACACATTAAAAAATAAAGACTCTTCCGTAAAGTGCTGCTTGTTTAGGAAATCAGGTGCTGCAGGCTCAGGGGATGGCCAGGCAGGGCAAGGCTGTCTCCCCCTGCACCCTGCTCCAGCTGGACCCTTAAGTTTGGCATTTCATTCTTCACTCTGTGGAGACCAGGAGCAGAGTTCAGCAGCCTCCGTGGTAGCCACCAGGGCCTCCCACCTTTCCGCCCCCAGAGCAGCCTGGCAGAAGGGACCCTGACATGCTGGTCACAAGACGGCTTCTGATCATCAAGGAGAGTTCACAAAAGAGGCCAGCAGAGCTCATTGCCTGCCAGACTCTGCTATTAAAGGGCAGGAGAAAAGTACACAGTTGGCAGTAAACAACATCCTTCGGCATCCCACAGATGTCCAGGAACACATCAGACGTGGTTGATCTCCGCCCCAGCGTCCTCAGGGTCTGTGCAAGAGGAGGAGTTTGTGTCAGAATGGCAGAGTCCATGTCCGTCTTTATTTCCAAAGTTGGGCTCTGTTAGTGCAGATTTTTCAAAAATATTCTTTTTGCTTGTTTCTGGACAATTCTGAACATAGATCACTCTATTGTAAGCCTTCAGTCTCTTCCACAATTGCAGGTAGACTTTGCACTGAACATACATAAAAAGAAGTCCTCCAGTGAAGCCAATGGCCACAACCACCAACTTAGTCCAAAAAGGCCACTCCAGGATGCCTGGAAGGAAGAGACTCCATCAGCTGCCAGGAGGGGGAAGGGAATGCAATCCGACTGTGCACTCTCACGACTGCAGGCCCTTCCACCATGAGTCCAGGGATCCCGGTCGTCTGACGGACTCTCCCAGCCCTTCACTTTCAACACTGCAGAGAAGGCCCTCCCAGCTCCCACGCCACTCTCTGAGCACCTACCTGTTGCCTGCCCCTGCTTGATCTCCTCAGCAGTACGGTCGATGAGCACATACAGGGACCACACCACACAGGTGATGGCGATGATGTGGAAGGTCACCGAACACATGATCTTCCTTCGCTCACTGGTTGACATCTGCAGCTTCTCCCACTGGAAAGAGGACATGTGAGTATGAGCCTGGGGCGCAGACTGCAGAGTTGCTGGGGTGTCGGACTAATCATCCCTATCTGTCCAGGGTGAACTGGTCCTGAGAAGGAGGTGCCCGTGGATGAATAAGAAAAATTTTTTAAAAAAGAGACAAGCAAAACAAGAGAGGCAAAAGTCTGGGATCAGGGGGCTTACAGCCTATAGGACTACAGCCCCGATTACCAATCTCAGTCACCTTTTATTGAGCCAGAACCAAGTACAAATGGGTGGATACCAAATGTTTTAGCAAGGAGAGTTAAAGGATTACTCTTCCCCACATGAGATCCAAGACACGCCTATATTCCCAGCACCCAGGAGGCTCAGAGAGAAGGATCGTAAACTCAAGGTTAATCCAGGCTGTATAATAAAGCCTTATCTTAAGAAACTCTAACTAACAAATCTTCGTGTCTTCAATGCATTCTAATCAAAGAATGTCCTTCTCCACACTGGGGGTGATAGGGCTACTGGTGACAACTGCCTCCAACCAGATGAATTCCCTCAACTCCAGAGCTGTCCTTGGAAATCACTCACTGCAGCTGGGACCAAGCACAACCAAGGCCCTGTGTGGTGGGACTGTGGGGACCACTGGGCCAGCAGTGAGCCCATCTGCTCCTCCTGCTGCAACACTCGGTAGCCCGCCAGGCACAGGCCTTTGACCTCAGTCCTGACTCAGACGTGCATTTCAGGTCTCCCTGGTGCACTCAGTGTCACAGCTGGGTGTGTGAATGGCAGAGGCACTCACTGGTCCTCTGAGGCCCCAGTAGCACAGCTGAGAACCAGGCTGAGTTCCCAGCACAGCCAACTCTGCAAGGAGCCATTTCAGACTCCAGGTAGTGTAGTTTCTTTTTCATTGTTTCCCAGGCAAAAGAAAACATAAAGTGAAGAGAACACAGTGTGCGCACTGTGCAGACCCCCAGCCAACACTGGTCGCAGCGCCTATCCAGGTGTTCTGTGCAAGTGAGCTGACAGCAGTGCCTCAGTTTACCTCAACTGTCCTAGATTGTTTACCTGGAGAGCCAGCCTAGGGCAGGTATCTGATACATTCCAGACCTTCCCTGAGACAGGGCTTTTAGTCTGTCCCCGTGTTCTGGCTTCCTCTAGAGACAGGCTGTTCTGCACCCTGCTAATGCCCAGGACGTTCAGCCTAGGCCACAGCCTGAGACAAGGCCTCCCCACATGACTGGTGGAAGCTCTTCTCCACAGATGCCCCACCTTTTCTAACTCCTTCACTTTGCCTGCAAAGGCCCACGCTCCTTGCAGATTCAACCAATGCCAAGCATCTCTACCCTGCTCCACGGGGGCCCAAAAGGATCTCTGCAGGCCCCAGTCACCTCTGACCCAGCACCACACTGGCCTTGCCGTGGGCTGCTATGCCACCCTGGGAGTCCCAGCAAGTGGTTACTAATGCTCAGAGACATGACAGTCTTTCATTTTCTCCAATGTGACCACACTGGGCATACAGAGAGATGTATTACCAGAGTCTGGATAAATAGCCAGTACTGCATAGCTCCTGCAGGAGCGGGAGCAGGGGTTGGAGCCTGAGCACAGCTGAGCCCCCACCCCCAGCAAATTCTTGTCCCAGTGTAGATGGACATGCTGTGTACTATGCCAGACTGAGTAAGGAGGGAAGATAATGGGATCTGAGAATCAGCCCTGGAGAGAGCAACAGGATGTGCATCGTTACTGCCTCAGGGAGGTCTGGGGATGGGCGGGGCCCTTGATACCTTCCGCAGTGGCTTCAGCCGGGTCTCCATGACGAACTCGTACTTGCATAGCTCGCAGCACCGCGCATCAGAGCTCTTGATCCACTGCTGCAGGCAGGCCTGGTGCACAAAGTGTAGGCTGCCCGTGCAGTGGCACGGTGTGATCAGGGGGCTCTCATCGTCGCCCTCGCAGTGGCAGATCCTGCGGGGAGCGAAAACTGTCACTGCAGGAAGGCCATGCCAGGAGGGGACATGCCCAGAGGCCAGTCCCCTAAGAAAACTCAGGAACAGCACAGAAGCGACGATGAGCACAGAAACACAAACACGGATGAAACAGCAACTAAAACTAAAGCGTCTAGCTCATCACACTGACACGGAAAGCAAGAAGGGCCAGAGCAACAGAGGAAAAGTGATGTGATAAATGAAAAAGCATCAACACTGATGGTCTCCCTGAGATGAGTTCAGGCAACAGAAGTTACCATCCAGGACACAGGGGTCATAGCCGGCAGCTAAGTGGCGACACATGCTTCCCATGCAGCCTGCCCACATCCCCACAGCACACCAGCCCTTCTTGCCCCCTCTCATGGTGGGCTGAAGTCACAGCACCTCTCCTCCACCCGAAACTCGCCACCACAGGTGCTGCAGTGGCACCAAATGGGCATTAGCTCTAAAGCGCAGCAGGATGTCTCTAGGACCCATGGAACTCTGGCAGGCTTCCGAGAACAGGGCTTTCTTCCTGTAGCAGGGACAGGTAGGAATGCCTGTGCTTGGAGCACCCAGGACCAGCCTGGCCAGATCTGTGAGAAGTGTCACAGCTGCCACCAAGGAGGGAGGCATGAGAACTAGCAGGTCTGGGGCCACAAGAGGTACTGAGCGGGAGGACAGGGTAGGTGCCATGAGGGCCAGGAGCAGCGCACAGGGAGAGGGAGCAGGGGGCTACTGCAAAGAAGCCTCTGCCCCATGGATGGGGGTAGCAACATAAACAGCTGGGGGCAGCACATGCTTGAAACTGGACCAGGCTGGAGATACTATCTTTTTCTTCCAAAAAATCTACAGATTTTTAGATGGAATGAGTCATCTTGGCCTTTAATATGTGTAGCTTCTTCCTCGTCTAAAACTGTTGTTTCTAGATGGCATCTGTGCTCCTGGAGAAGACCACTAGCCCACACCGGCTAAGCCATTTCATGTTCTATTTTCCAGAAACTTCACATATTAAAGCCAGGGAGGCAGCGGTGCGAGCAGGGCCGGCCAGACGTGGTCCCCGCACACCAACCTGCAGGCGTCCCCAGAGGTGGACACAGGGGAGGCTGGGGGCCGCTTCTCAGACAGGGGTGAGGGGCAATCCAGATCACTGTCCTTCTCCACAGAGCAGAGGGGTGCCCGCAGGGCTATGCTCTTCAGCCTGGTGGATGCACTGTCCTCGAAGACATCGTCATCACCCATCTCGTCTGAGCAGAAGCCCGTGCTCCCCGCCAGCCCACTGGAGGAGGGGGTGGCATGTAGGTGGCCAGTGTGCGCTTCCAGTTCATGGAATCGGTGCAGGCTGCTGGTGCTTGAGCCACGGGACAGAGAAAGCAGGTAGCGGAGCAGGCGCCGGCTCCTGGATGTAGCCTCGCCATCCGCCTTCTCCTCCCAGAGGGGGCCGTGCTCACCCCTCCTGCTGGTGCCCACCTCCCAGGCAGCTGGCCGGGGCACAGTCAGGGATGGGATGCACGCGTATTTGGAGTGGATGAGAGGAGTGTGGCTCAGCACTCTCCGCTCCTTGAGGAGGAATCTGCTAGTCCTGAGACTGGGGCCTGGGGGCAGAGCCAGCTTCCCCTCAGAGCAGGTTCTCTCCACGAAGCAGGCACTCTCCAGGCTGTCCTGGGCCTTCGCCCCCACATCGCTTAGGGACTTGGAGAACTTCAGGGCTCTTCTAGCCTTAGTGCTCTTGGCAGGCTTCCAGGTCTCAGCCCATTCTGGACCTGAGGGGTTTCTCTTGGTCAACTGCAGTGTGTCTTTACAGACAACTGTCACAGTGAGCCCTGGTGTTAGAGAACTCTGGCAGGGAGGAGCTTTCAAGACAACAGCAGACTGCACAGGACTGTGGTGACAAAAGTCAGAGACCACTGCGCTGGAACTGCATGCAGAACAGTGGGATAAAGCAGAGAGTGAGACCATGTCAGAGAGCAGACACCATGGTGATGGTGTGAGGCCTGTGTGGGGCACTGAGCAAACAGCACACAAAATGGACTGACTGTGAGACCACAGGCAGAACCACCCAGCACATGGGAAACCAACAGCCTACAGACATAGTGCTGATTTGGGACTGCACGGACCGTACTGCATGTGAAGCCAAGTGTTACCTGCAGATGTCCTGGTTGGATGGTGTGATAGAAGTGTGAGAGAAGGCAGACACCGGAGCCGATGAGGACGGAGGACTCCCAGCCTGCAATGATAGAGCCGGTCAGTGTTCAAGGAGGAGCAGAAACCTCTCATTCAGGGCAGCATTGGGTGAGGAGTTGCCCAACACCTGCTATCCCCCTGCCCCACATGGAGAAGTACACAATAGGGTCCTTTGAATCTCAGGAACAAGCAGCAGGGCCCTTGCTCCTTATCTGGTAACACCTGGGGCCACGAGAATCACTCTAGGCTCCTATAGCTGCAGGGCTGATTCCTAAGCACCTGAAGTTAGCCACTCTGTATGAGGTCACAAGAGCAGGCACACTCAGGGGCTCTGCCCATGTACAAGTTGCATGGTCCACACCTGCTGACCCTGGCCTCCCTGTTCCTGATCTGTGTGCCCCTGCCACGGCCTCACACAAAGCCTCCCCGGTCACAGCTCTCATCCTACACAATGCCACGGGCCATGACACCAAGCCTGGCTCAGAAAGGTTGAGCAAAGAATGCTACCAAGAGCTCTAACCTTGGGATTATGAATTAAGAAAAGTAATATAATTTAAATTTGAAACAACCAGGAGAAAGGGCCTGCAGGACAGAATAGACTTCAGAAGGGTGCTAAACAAGCCAAAATCAGGAGATCTATACAAAGAGGACACCACAGCGACCAGGGAGAAACCAGGTGGGACAAGAGCTGCACACGGCCCCAGGGGCCCAGGCCATTGAGGACGAGCCTAGGCTTGGCCTATAGAGCCAGGTTGTCTGGCTCCAGGGCCTCACATCCTTCTAGGGCCATGTGTCAACCATGCAGCTGGGGGAGGAGAGCCTATCCCTGTGCAAATGCCATGTGTACTCTTGCACCAGCCGAGGTGGCACAGGTGGGTTACAGGAAGCAGGGGCTATGAGAAGTATGGAGTTGCTGCCTGGGTGACTTGGCAGAGCTCTGCAGCCATCCGTACACCAGTGAGCAAGAGCACCTCGGAAAGGGGCTGGGGATTTAGCTCAGCGGCAAAAGCGCCTGCCTGGCAAGCGCAAGGTCATGAGTTTGGTTCCTGGTACCAAAAAAAAAAAAAAAAAAAGAAGAGCACCTCGGAAATTGTGGGGCACAGCACAGCGGTCTGTACACTGCACTTGCGGGCATTCAGTTGCCTGTGCTGTGCTCCAGTAGGACCCATAACACAGAGGCTCACACCAGACGTGACACATGCTTGTGGTGAGCTGCACGACAGCATGGGCAGGCTGTGATGTTACCAGGTGACAGCAGTTTTCCAGCTGCATCAGAAATCCTACAGGGCTGCTGCTGTACATGGGCCTGTGGTTAACTGAGACACCGTTCTGTAGCACCTGTCACCTATCCTCCCTCAGGACAGTGAGCACCACCGAGACTCACTTCCCCCATCCCTGCTGCCTAATGCCAGCGCCCCACCTGGCCCAGTTACCCACCTCTCTACTCTGAAACGGAGTACCAAGTTCCTCTCCCATTAGTATTTCTGAAACACAGAGGAGAGGGACCTTGGGACCATAGGGGCAAGGTCTGTGGTACTCCATGTCCTGCAGGCCCAGTGGCAGGCCACCTTCCCCTGGAGCAGCTGCCCCTGGCTCCACCTATGCACCTTGAGCAGAACACCAGGCCTCCTGGTATTGGGCTTTTCTACTGACCCCTGCAAGGATGCAGATAGCAGGAGGCACCCCAAGGACCAGCCTCTCTGCCCCAACATACCCTGATGCTAAGAGCCTTCATCAGTTTCCTGCTCTCTCCATAATGTCCGAGGGTGACCAGCTCTGCTCAGCACCCATGGGCTGGTTACAGTGCACAGCAGAGACGTGAAGGTCATCACAGCCTCTCCATAGGTGGGCTGGGAGGAAGGCATGTCCAGCCTTGTTTGCCTTTGTCAACCACCCTATGTAACAGTGACACTGCTGACTTATCAACAAGACCCTAAAGATAGCCTGACCCACAGGAAAGGGAAGCCCACAGCTCCCCCTAAGCCTTGGAAGGCACAAGCAGCAAACCCGAGGTCTGTGCCACCATGGCTGATGTTGAGCACTTGATTCCCCATGGGGTCATATCACATAGGACCTGACAGCCACAGCAGAAGGCGAGGCTGTTCCTGACGGGAAAACCCAAGTGTGCTTAGAAAACTGGAGCCCTATTCCGGGAACTTCCTGTTGACTCCCAAATGAGACCTTCCAGTTGTGGAGGGGGATGGGGGGGGCGAGCAGAAAGCAATCTCTTGGCTAAAACTGTGTGAAAATCCCATTTTCTTAAAATGTTGTAATGAATTCTGCCACAGTAAGCCTCTGGGTTCTGTCCAAGCCCCAGTTCCATTCCTGAAGTTCTCAAGAATGACAGCACCACCAGACATCAGTGTGGCCACACTGGAGGCTCCCAGCACTTTTCCATGGGTTCACCATTCAAGATGTGGGGAAGAGGCTTCCCATAGACCCTTGAGGATTCTAAATCCCCTCCCTCTGGGGCCAGGGGGTACAGCCATGGGAGTGGCCAGGGTGATACTCATTGGGCGATGACTTCCGTCAGTCATAGTCATCAGCCTTAGTGACAGTTCTCGGTGGGTGGCAGGAAACTCCCCACTCACAGCCTCTTCCTTCACCTCCCCGCCACTGCACCAAACCCCAGCACTACACTACACTCTCCCTTCCCTACACTAGGAGAGCTGAGAATCAACAGTGGGTCTTGGGCTCTGTGCCCAGGGTGCTCATGCGAATCCCACCAGCAAGCACAAGGCTTCGAGGGGTAGGCTAGTGGGACTGGGGTTCTGAATGTCAAGCTGATGACCTAATGGTAAATGGGAAGGATGTACACACGGGCTTCACAACATGCAGAGATGCTTAACTTCTCCCACAGTGAGAAAAACAAATTGACCATAATGAGCTAACATCATTAACAAGAGAAAGTAAACGAAGTAATACTGACTTTGGCAGCAGTGTGGGCAAACAGGCAGGCTTATGCTCTGCAAGACCTCTACGAGCCGGCAAGAGCCTCAGAATCAAAGGCATGTTCAATTCTTTAGGAATTTCTCCTCACCCAGCACCAAGGGGTTTGCATAGCCCAGGCTAAGGTTACCTCTGCAGCTGGTGAGGCAAGCAGCTACATCTACAGGACAGAGAAACAGGCTGTCAATGGAGAGGAGGGGACCCTCACTGCTCCCAGGAATGGACACAGGGTAAGCCCTCTGGCCAGCACTTCAGACAGAATCACAAAAGACCAGGAGCCTGTCTGGGGGATACTGACTCTCCACAGAGACCCCAGGAAGTGCCATGCTACTGCCTGAGGAAAGCAGTATTTTCCACATAGAAACTCATTTAAAGAGCAACAGATGATTATTGGTAGTCTAAAAAGTAAAGCATGGGGCACGCCTATAATCCTAGCACTCTGGGAGGCTGAGGCAGAAGGATCACAAGTTTGAACTCAGCCTGAGCAAGATCATGTCTCAAAAATAAAAAAAAAAAAATTTAATGGGCTGGGGATATAGCTCATTGTGAAGGCCCTGCGTTCAATCTCCAGTACTAGGGGAAACAAAAACGAAAACAGAAACCTCCAGAAGCACCAACAACTGTAATGACTATCCAGCTCTGAGACAGCAGGTAGGTGAACTAGACTCATGAGTTATAACCTACATTTTAAAAAACAAAACAGAAGCCAGTAAAACGGAGACAGCCAGAGTGTGCGTAATACATGGATGAAGTCTTCAGAGAGAGCCAGGTCTTTCAGCTGTGAATAAGCAAGCTAGGTTTCAACGAAAACTTTGTCTTACCATGGATCATGGTCACAGCAAGCCAAGTCACCGTTCAATCATTCTACAAGGAAAACACAAAGCATCATAGCAGCAGCAGCAGCAGCAGCACGAGATGGTAGGGTCTGCAAGGAGCTTCAGGAGAGGTGGGGTCCCCTCTGCGTGACCAGCATCTGCCACCTGCCTAGGATTTCTGTGGCTGAGTCACAACTCACACAAACTTAGTGACTTACAACTACACAAGCCAACCCTGGCACAAGTTCCAGGGGCCAGGAGTCAGGCACAGTGTAGCCACAGACCCCGGCTCCTCTGGATTGCTGGGTACAGCACATTGCTATACTCAGGACATTGGCACAGCACAGTTCCCTGCAGCTTCAGGACAGAGGCCCCTGAGCACCTGCTGGCTGTGAGCTCACCCCATGACAGGAGCCTCCCCACCACAGGCCATTTGTGCTCTTATCCCGCTCCCTTCCCCTTCTGCCACCAGTCAGAGAAGATTCCCTGCCTCTAAGCATTCGTAAGATTCCAGAGGATCTACCTAGTCCAAAGTCCGCCACGCTGCACACAAAATACGACCACAGAGTGATGCCAGGTTCCAGGTCACAGGATAGGACATCTCGGCGACCCACATTAGAAATCCTGCTCACCAGACCGCCTTTTACTTCTGCTTCCTGCTCAGCAGGTTGCTACCAATCACTGTCCCCAAGCCAGCTGAGATCAGGGACGTACGCCTCCCCAGCAGCAGAAGAGAATGAACTTTCTTGGTGTCCGGCACAGGGAGCAGCATCTGAGGTGACAATTCAGCACACTCTCTGCTCAGACAGAAGTCACTCTGTCCAAAAGAAGCCTCTATTATGAGAGCCTGATTTCTATAAATAAACACCCAACTGTACACAACTTCAAAACTGAGTGACAATGAAAGGAGAGGCCATTCTGTGTCTGTGCTGATAAATACATGTTGACTCTTACTGCAGGGCTGTGCCAAGAACCGGCATCCACAAAGGCAATTAATTATGCTGACCATTAAAGGCCCAACCGGGCACAATATAGGATTCATGGAGGAGAATGTACAATACCGACCACTAATGCCCAAAGGGTGAAGGATTTCCATTATAAATGAGCTCATTAGCATTTTAGCAAGTAGCATTAATAATTCTTTTCTTTTGTGGCTTTCAGAGGGAGCTGGAATTACATGACTAGCAATATATTCCCAGCACAGTAAAGGGCTAATGTCACAGCATGCCAGACCAGCGACCCAAAGGTGGCAGCTGAAAGGACTTTCTCAGGGCTTGCCTTCCCAAGCAGGGCTCAGCACTACAGCTGGAATCTTGCAAAAATTGTGTTTTCAATAAATTACACATAAGGCAACAATTTCCCAGAAACTACAGGTGTAACCATGGAAAGGTCCCAGACCACTAGCAGTAACAGTGTCTGGGAGTTCCCATTCTAAAAGACCATTTCTTACTGTAATCTCCTTTCAATGTTTAACTTTTCAAATATAACCAAAACGTATCTTCATTGCCAAGAATGCTCTGCTGAGGGACTTCTGGGGTGTAGGCAAAGCACTGGCTTTTGACCCCATAGTCCTTAATATGCTCTGCAACCACACCACTAAGCACGCCACTGAATGGAGTTTAATCATTTAAGAGCTGCGTCACAGATCCGCAGGCCTGTTGTGCAGACCACATAAAATCAGAGGTGGGAACACAAGCAAGATCATGTGGGCCATGACACAGGAACAGGCTGCCCCACTTGAGGCCATCACACCTCCAACTCACTCCCCTCACCTCTATCGCATGAAAATGAGTCTTTTCTTTTCCGGATTTTGTTTTCCATATGAAGAAACACACACCCTGCTTACGTGTAAGCCGTATAATACCTGAGTCTGGCCCACCAGGACTTAGAAGCAGAGAGTAAATCCCAGCCTTGACCCCATGCAGGTCTGTCTGCAATACGCAGAACATCCCTAGACAGTTTCTGCTGTGCCTCATTCATGCCTCAAGGCAACAAGAAATGTAAAATATTCAAGGCATAGAGCAATATGTGTCTGCCTGCCATGCAAAAGAGCAAGACAGAGGTTATGAGCTCCTTGAGTATAGCCAATCTGGCTGCATTTGGAGCAGCTCACTGATCTAGGCATGTAGATTCAATCATGCTGGCTCTGATAACGTCATGGGGGCGGCCATCGTGGCCACTGCCTAGCTAGGGAGCCCGCTGCCCCACCTCCAGACCTTGTGCCCCTGGACCAGGTCCACCTCCAGAGCTGGAGGAGGAGACTACCTGGGGTGGCAGCTGCCCAGCACCACAGGCCTCCCTGAGTGGTTCACGGGGCTGCAGAGCCACCCTTCAATCAGCTGCTGGCCACTACCAGGGCCCAAGGCAATCCCCGCAGGGGTGGATGTGTTCAGTGTCCTTGAGGAAGTGCAAGGTCCCCAGAGGACCTAAGGCTAAGAGCTCTCAGACAGCTGCAGCCAACAGACCTCAGTCTCAGGCACTGCAGTGGGGCCTGCAGTCTTCTCTGCCCCCTGGAGCACAGGGTTCTCCAAGAAGTGACAGCTCAGGCACCTCACTGGGGATCACGACAGCCCCTCGCCTTCACTGTGACGGCCATCTCCCCACTGTCATCTTGCTCCACCATTCCCAGAAGCCCTTCTACCTGGGATCCAGGTACCCTCCCCTCAGCCAGTCTGCCCCCTGCCCCAGATCCCATCTCCTTATTCCTGTCCTCCGATCAGCTCAGTGTTTGAAGCACCACGTCTAGCATAGTTGAGTGCTTGACAAAAGGCCATGAAGACCACCCTGTCTCCATGCCACAGTGAGGCCACATCTTGCTGTGGGTGAGGCAGGCCAGGGGCACCAGATACAGCACCTGTGTAGATGGCCACATCACACACACCCATGCTCACTAGCCTGTTGCATTCCACCATCTGCACTCAGAGATGGGAGGTGAACTGCCTGCCCCCAGCCCCGAAATCTCTCTTTTCTCTAAAGCTCTGGGTCACAGGGCAGCATCAGGATGGGGCTGAGCTTAGGTGATTACCAGAAGAATGATTTTGTAGAAGCTGTGCCTTAATTTGGAGATATAATCTGTGGAGATGGAAGGGGACCCAGGGGAAAGGGAGATGGGAGGGAGGGGAAGCAGAAAGGGAGAAATAAAAATGACCCAGAAGAAGTATGTATGTTTGCCAATACCCCATGAGAAGAGAAATATATTCACTAGTTATACAAATATAAACTCATAAAAATTTAAACAAAGAAAACTAACCAAATGTGTTTACACACTATACAATAACATAAAATTCCAAGTTCTTCCAACAGGAAGTACGTGGGTGAGGGTGGGTAAAGGTGGGGTGGGGCCATGTTCCAAGGGCAAGCTCTCCACAGGCACATCCCTAGACATGTCCCTGAGCATGTCCCCAGGTCACTCCAGCTCAGACAACTTCTCCCGGCACTCAGTCAGCAGAATAGGTCTTTTCCCCAGGGACAATTCCACTCCTTCAAAAAGTTTTTGATTTTTCTATACTAGCTACAGTATCATTACAAACTGTGTAAGTGCTATAAAGAGAAAAGAATATAATATCATTAGATTAGAGGGAAGAGGGCAAAACCTGAGAGAGAAACAGAAAGTAGCCACTTGCTGGATGGGGTGGGCTGAGGAAGGCCTGCTGCAGAGGGAACAGCATGTGTGGCTTACAGGAAGGTGAGGAGGAGGGCAGCTTGGCCTGAGTCCTCCAGATCAGGGTGGCCAAGGCGAGGCCTGAGGCCGAGGCCCAGGCAGGAAGTGAGCAAGGCTGGCAGCACAGTGGAGCAGTGAGGATGGGCCAGAGAAGCATCAGGTTCCACCGCACAAGTAGGGCTGGCATAAAGCACACAGCCCAGCACCCTATAACCCCTCACTGCAAATATGGGGACTGCTGTCTCCTCTGCTCTGAGACTCAGGGGAATGAGACCTAGCTGTGTCTGTGGAGCTTACAGGTGAGGTGAAGGCATGAGCTTCAAAACCTAGGCAGCAGTGCTGAAAATACATCAGTAATAGTGACTGGGGCCTGCTGGGGGTTAGGATGGACCAATAGGCAGAGGTGACAAATCTGATGAGATTCTGGCCCATACACAGAGGTTCAGTGACACCCAGTAACATCATCATTACTAATAGCAGCAGCAGCAGACAGACTGCAGCAGAGCACTTTATGTGCCACCTACTTCCCTTGCTAGCGCTATAAGGGGACTGACAGCAACGCCCCATTTCACTGACAAGGGAGCCCCACAACCTCCTTGCCCCAACATCTGCCCATCCAGCCTGCCGCTTCCTCTGAGAGCAGCCTAGATCTCAAGGCCAACAGAAGCTCTACACACACACACACACACACACACACACACACACACACACACAGCAGACAGAGGCTCACTGTTCCCTCTTCTCTACCTCGAACTTCAGGTCAGCAACAGGCGCTGAGCCCAGCTGGAGGCCCCTCCCAACAGAGGCCACAGGATGGATGGACATGGGCTGCACTGCTCTGACCTTTTCCCCTGACTTTTGCTCATGAGGGTACGGAACGTCTGCTGCAAAACATCAGGACCACAGGTGCGTGTGCCAAATGCTGAAGTAAGAACTAGAAGTCATCCTGCACAGAACCCTGCCCAGGCCATCAAACCTGTCTGGCGACGTCACACAGCGCCACACCCCTCAGTGATCTGATGCACCAAACACCAGGCTTGGCTCCTGGGGAGTTCCCAGGCACAGACCACTCCTCAGTAGGCACAGGAAGTGTCTAGGCACAGAGAGCACTGAGGAAGGCGGGGAGAGGAGGAGGAAACACTTCCGCTTCTGCCTCCTATCAGCAGTGAACAATCTCCATGGAAGACGCCAGGGCCAATACACCACAGGTCACCAGGACTTGCAGAGTTTGAGGGTCAGGTTTATTGGCTCATGCACAGAGGGAGCTGCCCATGATTGTGAGCAAATATTATCTCCAAGATTCACCCTGCAATGAAGGCTGCATTACTCCCCTTTCTTATCTTACCAAGAAACGACCTCTCGACATTTTAAGCCACCGGTTTACCAATGTTTTTTTACTGTGACAAGAAACTTTCCTTCCACACTTCCATCAATGCTTCTAACTGCATATATAAGCAGACACTGTTTGCGGTTCAGAACAATGCTCTCCTTTACAACTGCCTCTCTCTAGAGCAAGGCAAAGTCCCTCCTATTGTGTATGCTCAACTTCACCCCACAAGGCACTGTGTTTGCACCTAGCCAGGAGCCACAGGAGCTCCTGGAACTCCCCAGGAGCCACAGCCTGGCCACTACGCCCAGGCTTCATAAACAGTCAGCTCCTCTGAAAAGTGCAGGGAGAACCTGAACACTATCCAGACAGTAATGGCCTCCACCATGTGCACCATGCTCGTGGCAGGAGATGGTTCAGGGAAGGAGGGACACGAATGGACAGATGGACGGATGGACACATGCACACAGATCTTAGTGTGCAAAGGAGTGGTTTGGGGAAACATGGTGGAGCCAGGAGCCAAAAACCATGTTGTAAATGATCTGCAATGTCACACACTACAGATTTCTTTTTTTTTTTTTTTTTTTTTTTTTTTTTTGAGACACGGTCTCGCTGTGCAGTTCAGGCTGGCCTTGAGCTCACTTTGTAGCCCAGGCTGGTTTCAAACTCACACTGATCCTCCTGTCTCAGCCTCCCAAGTTCTGGGATTACAGGCATGCACCACCATGCCTGGCTTTAGCCACCATGCCTGGCTTCAGATTTTTCTTTTGATGCAAATTTAAGATTACATATATGCTTAAGAACAGACCAGTAAAATGTCTTGTGGGATTTACTAGGTTCTTTTACTTTAAAAAATTATGGTGATTTTAGCGAAACATCTGTGTAGTTAGCAAATTAAAATAGTATGTATAGGGGCTGTTTATCACAGGACATGGAGGAGGACTGAGACAGCAGACAGGTTCTGAGCATGTCCATTCAAGTCTTCCCACCAGGATCTGTGTCTGTCTGGCTGCGTGACAGAGACTCGGGGTGAAGGAGGCCCACACCTGCACAGAGCCTGCAGGGGTGGGGTGTGCTGCAGGAGGAGCATGCTCAGGAGGCTGGCAGTGCCACCTGCTGTGAGAGGCTGGTTGTGTCCCCCTCAGCTGACAGACCCCTCAGTCCTCATTCCTCGTTTTCCTGCCATGGCCACATCTGAGGGCCCTGCTCCCACCTGAGTGTGTGGCAAGGAGGAGGGCAGCAACATCCTAAGGGAGATGGCACAGGAAGAAGAGCCAGGTACTGGGAAACATCTTTGAGAACACAGCCCTGGGCCACTGGCCTCCAGACACTGAATAAACCGTACAGACGCACGTCTATGTCACCACAGCTGGCTCTGTGCCAAACACACTCCTGTGGTAAGAGACTCGTCTTCTGCCACCAAGTATATGAGTTCTTAGAAGAGAACGAGTTTCCTCTACAAGTCACTTCCTTGACTCACTAGCAAAACATAACTGCCCCCCACCTCAGATGGCCCCAGGGTAGACTCTAGACCCAACCAAGGCTCTTGTGTCTTTACCGGCAGATGTGGAAACCCATGCATGGTGTAAGGACAGAAAGACCCCGAAGTACCAAATGACACACCTCTGTGCACTCTACCTTAGAAATGTTGCTCGAATGACTCATGGAATGTCCCAAAGTCTTCTCATTCTGCAAGAAAGCCAGACAGGTTTTAAGTATGAAGCTTTGACTAGACTGTGGAATGAACAAGTAACTGACCACAAAGATCCTACAGAGCTGTCCTCCTGTAACTAGAATGTGCCTGGCACAAACCACCCTGCTGAAGCTGGAAAACCAGCAACAAAGAATGGCACAGCACAGCAGCCCCTCCCCTTGAGAAACTCAACAGGAAGAGAACAGGAGCTTGGAGCTGACTGCAAAACAAGGCAGTGGGAGCTGTCTTAGGACAATACGCCAAGTGTGGCTCAAGTGAGAACCACTGCAGAGCAGGGACAGCGTGGGACACACAGGGTCAGTGCTGGATGATCCGCAGGACATCGCAGTGCTCCCTCTTCCCTGGAGTTTTTCTCTCCTCCCAGGTGTCACTGCTTCCTCTCTCCTTTATCTCAGTCACAAATGCTATCCCACTCCCTGCCTCTCTGCTTTTATCATCAGTGTCCTAGTCCAGGTTCTCCTCATTTCTCACCTGGAGGTCTGAGTAACTTCTGCCCTGTCAGAGGACCTGCTGCATCCCCTCTATCCCATGCTGAAGCCCCACCCCCATGCCTCAGAATATGACTGTGCCTGTGTGACAGAGATGGGATCCTAGCACAAAGCACTAGGAGCGCCCTGCTTCTCTGCTTCTTCCTTCCCCATGTCTTCAGCAGGTACCTGCCCTCTTCTCCCTGCTGTCTCTCTCAGATCAACTCCAGGCCTCCCCCTCCCCCAGCACACTCTGATGTTCAAGTTTCACACCAGAACAATCCAGAAGGGCTAGGACTCTTTTTTAAAAGTGATTGTGACTATTGCTAAAGTAAACTTCTAGGTAAAGGTTAGCAGTAAGCTCAAAAGATGAGCTAATACCAATAAATCAATCAATCAAGAAGGAGCTGCATAGACATCTGAGGGTGTGAGAATGAGAGTCGTTCTTATATTAATAAGAAGTTACCAAATCACTTCAAAGACAAAGAGAAGCTCTGCTGAAGGATGAGGGCATTGCACAATGTGATCAGTCCTGCATTGTTTTTGTGTCTGGCTCCAACAGAACATACCTTGAAGGGAGAACTGCAGAGCTCCAGCACAATGGAAGAGCAGAGCCAAGAACAAGGGAGGAAACAACGGGAGTGAGGCACCAAAACAAGCAAGCAAAGCCTGGTAAAAGAGTCACCTGATGGAACTTCACGCGGTATCTCCCTGCCAACACCAGTCACTAAGACGAAGAAACAAACAAAACTCCACAGGCAATAAACATGACTGCCCACCCCCAATATGCACCTCCCCGCCTTGCCCACCAGCAGAACCAGCTCCACAGTCTCACTTTCCCACACTACGTGTGAGGTGAGGGGAACCGCGTGAGGATGTTCTTCATAAGGAAGTTAACTAGAGCCTTTCTGGGGAAACATTTTGGTTCCTGATACAGCACCATCCATTCATCTGGAATCCCTCCTCCCTCATCTGGCCTGTGATGCCAAGGGGCGTGGCAGAGACTTCGGAATTCCGAGGAGGAAGGTACACAACAGAAGTCTCCAACATTTTGGTCTCAGGGCTCCTTTATGCCATAAAGTATTAAGGATCCTGCAGCCATTTGTTTGGGCTGTATTTACTGATACTTGCCTCATTAGAAGTGAAAGTGGACAATTCCTCAAATAGCTCATCTCTTAATTCACTCAGCATTAACAATAATAAACTCAGTTAATATAAATAACTGAAAAAATATTTTCCCAAATAAAAATTCTGAGCAAGCAGAGTGACACTGTTCTACAGTTTTATTTTGTTTTATATTCTTGTAAATATCCTTATCACCTAACAGAAAACAGCTGAATTCTCCCATCTACCTGAACTCTGCGCTGGTCTGCTGCTTTTGTGAGGACCCACTCAGAATCCGAGAGTTGGAATGATGATTACTTTAAACAGAAGACATTTGAGAGTCTGTAATAAAAAACTTTCTCCAACTTTTCTTATCCAACCAAAGGCAGAAGTTTCAGGAAAATGAGGTTGCCATTAATTCTTTCTTCATGGACTTATTAGTGTTACGGTTTGACCTAAAGTGTCCCCAAAAGGCTCCTGTGTTCACCGGGAAAGCTTTTAAAAGGCAGGATTCACTCACTGACCAGTTCCTGGATGGAAGTGCTGCTGGGAGGTGGGGTATGGTTAGGAAAAGAGGGCTGGGGGCATGGCCTAGAAGGTGTGTTCTCGTCCGGCCCCTTGCCCTATCTGTGTCTCTCTTTCTTCCAGCTGCCATGACATGAGTTTTTCTCTGCCAGGCTTCTCTAATATGTTTCTGCCTCAAGTCAGCTTACCACAGACTGACCCCTTGGAAATCATGAGGCAAAACAACCTTTTCTCTTTTAAGTTGTGTATGTGCAGTATATGGTCCCATTAATGGAAAAGTAATACACAAACACTGAATTTTATCATTAGCAACAAA
This sequence comes from Chinchilla lanigera, assembly GCF_000276665.1. Classification (NCBI taxonomy): domain Eukaryota; kingdom Metazoa; phylum Chordata; class Mammalia; order Rodentia; family Chinchillidae; genus Chinchilla; species Chinchilla lanigera. The sequence goes on from NW_004955546.1 coordinate 2,578,087, forward strand.
AATTCTTATTTCCCCTTCTTGAGAAAGTCTGCTTGTGTCAGAACAACTACAGTTTGGCTGTCAGTCATTCTTTCAAGTAAAAACTGTATTCTATTTTTCAGGAAGTAGCTAGTTCTGCTGTTTATTCAATCATCAAGGACTTTGCTTTGAAGCAACTCCTGTTCTCCTATGTAGTGTAGTAACACATAATTCACAGTAAAGACAACAGTCAACCAAAATGACATACACGGGAATGTGAGCTGTGAAGGACACTGGCAAGTCACAACTGTCCTGCAAACATTTGATACATTAAATGGAGATGTAAGACAGTAAGAAACCACCCAAGCCACCCAAACCTCTGGAGATGAGCAAGCATCAAGTAAGTCCAGAAAGACACAACATACATGAAACAAAAGGAATGCTAAGTATTTAGTGCTGGGCATCCCACAAGACAGAAGAGAAACAATAGGACAGACAGACAGCATGAGGGCTGAACGGGGAGGGGATGAGGGACAGGGAAGAGGGCAGTCAGTGTAAACATCAAATAAAAGTAAGAAGGTCTTGCCTGTTATGGTTTGTGTCTAGATGTCCCCCGAAAACCTCATAGGGTGATGGGGCTTTTTCAGAGATGGCTGAATCTAGATTGTGTGATGTGGGGATTAAGGGTGTGTGATTAGTAAATCACTCCACTGATTGGTTTGGCACAGTTCTGGCTAGGATTAAGGGTATGAGTGCTGCACCTGCCCCAGGGTGGGTAGCCTGCATACAATATAAGGGACAGAAAGAGTGCTGTGTCCTCTCCTTGCTTGCTTTTGCCATGTTCCACAGACAGGAATGGTTGCCCCTCTGTAATGTGCCACCTTGCCTTAGAGCCAGCTGACTATGGACTGAAACCTGTACAAAATGTGAGCTAAATAAACCTTTTTTCTTTAACTTTAGGTGTCGGGTATTTTGTCTGTGCAGTCAGAGCAAAGTAACAGCACCCAAATCTGCCCTATGGAAGAAAAACTCATAAACCTTGGGAAGAACAGGAAGAATCCGCAGCTCTGAGCTGTTGTCAGTCTGCCAGAGGCTCCACTGTGGAAGACAACAGCCGAGAAGAAGGGGTTGTGTGTCGGCTCTTTCTCAGATGGGCCATATCTCCCATCCCCAGTCCCCAGCTCCAGGCTGCACAAACCCAAACTTGGGTGCTCCTCTTCAGCTGGTGCCTATGAGCCAAGGCAGCAGCCCTGTGCCAGGGACACAGCAGACTGCAAATAATGAGGCCATGTCCTCACCCTACCAGCTGACTGAACAGAGAACAGGGGTCCTATGTAAGAGCCACCTGTCCTCTGCACACTGCAGGTGACCCCAAGGCAAAGGCTCTGCACAGGCGGAAGGGCAGGCTGAGAGGAGTAAGCTTCTGTATCCTTCCAAGGGAACTGACACTGTTTTGAAGAAAGAATGTTGATGCTAAGGCCAAAGATAAACTTCACTGGCAGAGCAGCCACCGAAGAGCATCAGCCAGGGCTCCCCATTCCAGCTGGAGACCATAGCACACACGTCACCAAGCACACAGGTTTGCCTGGGACAGAACCCAAGATGAATGGATCTGCCCCACCCCACATGACTAGTGCAGCATGGAGCTGCCCAACATCTCCCAGGACCAGCAGCCCTTAAGTGCATCACGGAAAGGGTGGGGATGCCACGCATGCCAAGAGGAAGCAGGAGTGCAGCAGCATCCTGACTGTCACAAGGAAAGTGACTCTCAGAGAGAACTGAGAACCCTTCTCCCTTTTGTGCACAATAAAACTCTTTCACAGTGAAAACAGTGTACTCAGTGATAAGCAGTTAAGATGGAGAGTTGCTCCATGAGGCCAGTAGACTAAACACAAACCAAAAAGAGGTGTACAAGAGAACACTAGAGAAAGAGACAGCTAGAAGAGCCTCTCAAATTCAGATGAAGTTTCACAGCTGGCTTCAAAGACAGCAGAGGGATCAAAATTCAGGTGGTTCATACTCTAGGGTATTTTGTGCACGAAGAAACTGTCAAAGAAGAACAAAGAGATAAGCCAGCAACTATCAGACAGAAAAAGAAGGTGTGACACTGTAGATGAGAAAATAAAATAGGGTCTACCTAAGGTCTTCTAGATAATCCTGATTAGAAGGAGTTAAAAACAAACTTTACTAATGATTTCCCCGGGGAAGGCGGTAGAAAAAGACAGAAAAAACAGATAAAGAAAGGCAACAAATGGCCTTGGGACTTATACCAAGAGACCGGAAAAAAAAAAGCTGATAAGCAAGACACAGAGAGAAAGCCAAGTCCACAAATGATAAGCCACCCCCATCTCCAATAAAATATAGGGGAAGAAAAGTGGAAGCTGACCAACCTTAAGGCAGTATATACTCACACCTATGCACTAACATATATACTTAAAAAAGTGTGTAGTCACTCTAGAGTTACTATATTACTTACTCTAGAGTAAAGAGCACAACAGATATCCACATGCTCCCTTACTAACTCTAAAGCTAACCATAATAAGGCACTCCTTTGTCAACTAGCCACCTAACCCAAAAGATAAGGCCTTACAGGGTACACACACCACCAAAGGAAATGATGTTAGGTAGAGGTGCCCTGTTATGGCTGTGTCTGCATGTTCGCCCAAAGCCTCAAGCAGTCAAAGGCGAGATTTTTCAAAGGTGGCTGGATGTAGAGTGTGTGGTGCTGGAATCATGGGTGTGTGATCACTGAATTAGTGCACTGACTGATGTGGCATAGCTCTGGCTAGGTTTAAGGCTGTGAGAGCTACACCCATCCTAGGACAGGTCGTCTGCACAAAATATAAGAGACAAAAAGAGGACTAATATGCTTTCGCCTGCCTGCTTGCCACGGACTGTTTCCCCTCTGTGATGCCCCTCTGCCATGCCCCTCTGCCATGCCACTCTGTCTTGGAGCCGGCTGACTCTGAGCTAAAATCTCTACAAACTGTGAGCTAAATAAACCTTTCCTCCTTTACCTTTGCATGTCACACATTTTGTCTTAGCAACAAGAAAAGTAACTGAGACAGGCTCAGAAGCCAATCCAGTTATGGCAAGTTCCAGGTGGAGGAGAAAGAGTCACTGACACTCCTATAAATACAGCTGAGAAAAAAGGACCCTAGGGTCCTTCATCTTTCTGGGGCCCCCTACCCTGATTTTTTCTTATAACAGTGGCTGTCTATCTTTCCTTTCTCCTCCTACCTTTTCATCTTTACAAATAAAAGTGTCTTCCTTTCATTAAACTTTGTCCCTGTAATTTTTTATTGGGGATGAGTTATGATAGTGGTGGGCTGCTTGGACAATAGAGCAGCACTGTTTGACCCCCTCAGATGCAACAAAACCAATGGAAAAAGAAAGTTTAATAGAGAGATCAGAGAAAGAGTAAAAAAGGGCACTGCCAAAATCAATCAATCAATCATAGCCACTCCAACTGGGATGTGTACATGTCCAAGGCTGTCCTGTCCCTCAGAGAAGCCAACCCTGAGGCTGCACCCTGTGACCACAACCGAGGAAAGTCAATGAACAAATAAACAAACAATGACCTCCAGGACATGAGCGGGAGTAACTCAGAGCTGCCAGAGACTGTTGTCTAAAATGTTTAGTTTTTCCTTTTGTGGTGCCAAAAGTAAAATATTTAGTTTACAATAACAATCGCAGCAAATTGTAACACATGCACAGACAGAAAAATTTGACCTAAATGTTGGAAAAAACAGTAGATGACAGAGAAATTGCCCTTCAAGGGGCCTAGATAGTGGACTTTTAAGCACACAAGGCTTCAAATTAGCCACTAATCTGTTCACAGAACTAAAGGAAGTCACAGTGAAAAAATAAAGGAAAATATGATGATAATGTCTATCACACAGACAACAGCAATGATAGAAATTATAAAAATGAACACAGAAAGAATGAAATTGAAAATTGTAAGAACTAAAATAAAAAATTCACTGTGGGCAGTCACAGATTTGAGCTGGTAGAAAAAAAGAAATCAGTAAGCTACAGACGTTATCACTGGAGAGTATGTAACCTGAGGAACAAAGAGCAAAAAGAAGGGACAGAAACAGAGCCTTACAGAAACATGGGACAGGAAGAAGGGTCCCAACATGTACATAATAAAAGTATGGTTATCTTGTCCTTATCTTGTACTGCCTGCTTGACCTAGCTGACTTCTACCTCTCCCCGAATCTTATTCTCTGAGGAGAGGATGCCTATAGGCCAGAAGTTCCTTTTCAGGGGGGCAGGCCAAAACTAGAGAGCTCTACAGTTGCCACTACAGTGTCAATATGTTGATCTCTATCTGTATTCTAATACACCTGCATGCTTATAACACACTCACCAGTGCCATGATGGTTAACAACTGCCATTGATAATGACCAGAAAGGACCATAAAGGGAGCAGAAAGAGGTCATACCCAAATTCTCCAAAAAGCCATAAATATACTCTCCTTTCTTACCCTACCCCTCCTCTCCATTTCTTTTATCATATGTCTATAGCCACCCAAACTCAACAGGTTGAGGAGTTGATTTCCAAGTTTTGGCTGCCATTTCTCATATTTTTGGCTAAGAATAAAAGTCTCCTTTGCTGTCCAGTCAGCATTCAGTCTTGTCACTGATTCCAGAATTGCAAGAGGAAGAAAAAGGACTCAGTTTGTGGCAACTACCAAGAAGGAAGGAGAAAAGAGAGAGAAAAATACCAAAAGGGACCACATCTGTGCACAACAAATCAACATGCTGAAAAATAAACAGAAGATCTGAAGGCAAGAGAAATGATTCTTCATGTAGAAGGAAATCCGCCCCCTCAAATTAACAACTGACTTTCTATCAGAAACTAGGAAGGTCCAAAGACAATGGAAGCTCATAAAGAACCTGAAAGAAAGAAATGTGAACCAGAATTTTATACCTAGCATAGACTAGATTCAAAAACAAAGTCACGCCTAGAAAACCAAACACTGAGGAGAATACATCATGAGAAAATATACCTTAAAAGAATACTAAACGAGGTTCTTGGGGCTGAAAGCAAATAATGCCAATTAGTAATCAGAATGCACACGAAATAGCAAACAATGCCAGTAAAAGTAATTATGTAGCAATAAAAGGCAATATAAATGCATACTGCCCTCATTTCTTCCCTTCAATGATTCAAAAAGGAACTGTATAAAATATGTATGCCATTCTGTTGTTGAATCAATAACACATAAAAATATACTTGGCAGTAAGGAGAGAAATGAGCCAGTACACAGCTGTGTTGGTGTAAGGAAATCACACCACATGGAACATCAAATCCATAAAAATAAGAGAGAAGAATGAGAAATGATTAAAATAAGCTATAAATATACACATGTTCTCTCTTTTCACCCTTTTAAAGACAAAGTCACATATAATAAACATTACAATATATTGTTAGGTTTGCAACACATACAGATGCAATGTGTGTAACATTAGCTAAGGAAGGAGAGAAAGACATAGAGGAACACAGGAAAAAGGATCCATATCTTACCGGTCAGATCTTTGGAATTAAATCAGTGTGAATCTGAAGGAGATTTAGTAAAAGAAAAAAAAATGTATGTTGTAAACCTTTAAGCAACCATTAAGAAAATAACCAAAATTAAATAAAAAGCCAAAAAACTGTAAGAATTAAAGTGTTGCAACACAAAATATTCACTCAATGCAAAAGAAGACAACAAAGGAGATACATAGAACAAAAACAGGATAAGGCACAAAAAACTGACAGTTAAAACTATGCATAGTAGTGCAGGCTTATAATAGCCTCTGGGAGGGTGAGCAGGAGGCTGGGCAATTTAGCAAGACCTTGTCTTAAAATGAAAGTTAAAACCATGTAGTAAACTAAAATCAAAATGAGTCAATGATCTCAATGCTAAAACAGAAACAATTTATGGAAGATAAAGTAGGCAAAACACTTGAAGACACAGGCATAAGCAAGGACTTTCTGAACATAACCCCAATTGCCCAAAAAATAACATCAAGAATCAACACATAGAATCACATCAAATTGAAGAGCTTCTGCAAAGCAAAGAAAGCAAACAACAGATTGAAGAGACAACCTACAAAATGGGAAAAAAAATTTGCCACTGACTCCTCAGACAGAGGACTAACATCTAGAATACATAAAGAACTTGTCAAAGTTAGACTCCCCAAAATAAAAGATCCAATAAAAAATGGACAACTGACATGAACAAAAGCTTCTTGTAACACGTACAAATGGCCAGTAAGTACACGAAAAAATGTTCAATATATCTAAAACATTAGAGAAATGCAAATTACAACAATGAGATCCCACCTTACTCTAGAAAGAATGACTACCAACAAATCAGATAATAACAATGCTGATGAGGTAGGGGAAAAAGGAGCCCAGTGGAAAAAAGAGCCTTTCTACATTGCTGTTAGGAACATAAACTATTCTGAAATGAGTAAGTTATTGTCACACCAAAATAAAGACTAGAAAACTTTAGTAGAGTCTGAGGGGATCTTTTACCACCAAGTCAATTCACGATGGAGCTGTAACAAGCGTAGGTGTGAAAATCAGTATGGAGTTTCCTCAAAAAGCTAAAAATAGAAATTCCATTCAACCCAGCTGTTCCCCTTCTAAGCATCTTCCTGAAAGTTGAAGACATCACTATTACAAAGATACATGCATACTATGTTTATAGCAACACACTTCACAATGGCTAAATCTCGGAAGCAGCCTATATGCCCATCAGTAGATGAATGGATAAAGAAAATGGGATACTTATGCATAACAGCATACTATCTGACATAAAGGATAAAGGTGAGTCATTTGTAAGTACATCTGAAATGCACCTTGAGACCAGAATGTTCTGTGAAATAAATCAGACATATAATCTTAAATATCAGATGGTTTCTCTTATATGAGAAACACAGAATATAAATAAAGCACAAAGTAAAAGATAGATAATAGGAAACAGGGAGATAGAGCTTTCTCAAAGGGGAAGGGAATCCAGATAGAGGACAGGGGGAAGGAGGGGAGAATTCAGATGTGTTATGTACATGTGCCAACTCTCCACAAGGAATGTGATCGGTATATATGACAAACATACTAAAGATAAAAGTTTAAAAAGTTAAGAGACAGACAAACCACATCAACAGCATTAAATGTGAAAAGATTAACAATATGATCAAAAGAAGAGTTGTTAGAGTGGATAAAAACACAAAATATATTGCTAAGTACAGGAGACACACTTTATATTCAAACTTATAGAAAGAATTAAAGTAAAAGTAAATAAAAAGATTTGTAGCACAAAAACAGAAACCATGAAAATCTGAAATGAGTAAGTTATTGTCACACCAAAATAAAGACTAGAAAACTTTAGTAGAGTCTGAGGGGATCTTTTACCACCAAGTCAATTCACGATGGAGCTGTAACAAGCGTAGGTGTGTACCTGCTATGAGAGCACCCAGGTACACAGCAGATGAGTGGGGACATACGTGATGCTAAGACACCAGAAACCCATGCCAACAGCTGACAGACCAGGCAGAGGGACCCACAGGAGACCTGGACAGCACCATGGAGCAGCCCAACCTAAGCAAATCCCACTGCAGTAGCAGAAAGGCCAACATGGCAGGCCTGCTAGGGACACAGGCAGGGCATAGCCCACCCTGACTTTGCAGACATCTACAGAGGATGTACACAGATCACAGTAGGCTGCACAGGCCTTTTGAAGTGCAGGTAGACAGACCCAGGGAAAGCCACAGAATAGATCCCAACAGACTTAACAGGACTGATTTCTGAGGAGCACAGAGTTAAATTTTAGTTAAGTGTTATTGTTATGTTAACAGAAATTAACACACGTACAACTTGCAGAAATTAACAAGTTCTACAATAACAGTCACATTCAGAAGAACTTACCAGAAAAACTAGAAAACTTATTTGAGATGAATAAAAATGACACAAAATGTTTACAGCTATAAACACCCATGTTACTAGGAAAAGGCACAGAGAGAAGGCAGTAATCGTGCACAAGCCGGGAAGAGATGGCTCATCAGAAACTGCATTTCCTGGCAATCTGACTTCAGACTTCTTGCCTCCAAAACTGTGAGGAAGGGCATTTCTGCTATTTCAGCCACCAACCCACAGCCCTTTGTTATGGCAACCTCAATAGCTAACGCAGACACTTTCAAAGGAAACTACAGGTGGCAGCTGGTGGTGCAGGCTGAATGTTTCCTTCCTAACCTATGTAATGTGCCAGGGATGTCTGCACTCACGAACTTCGACGATTTGATTATGATAGAATAAAGAACATAAAATTCACCACCTCAACTACTTGCAGGTGTACAGTTCAGTACTGTGAAGTATATTCATATTGTTGTGCTGTTAACTCCAGAACTTTTTCTCAGGTATTCTGTCAGAGCAACAAAAAACAAACACAGAATTCTTAACACATTCTTGATATACTCAGTGGCACATTACATGTAGTTATATCAAGAAGTTTTTCTCTGTAAAGTTTATCTCACTTGCTTTTATAAATCTGTTTCTTGTTTTTAATACAGCACTCATTATGGTGCGTGTGATTATTCTGTCTACAAGTTTTTGGACTGACCTTCTTTTCTGTATGCCATGGAATCATGCAGATTTCCCTGTCGGTTTCATTTTTCTTGAGATAAACTCTCATCAGATTTTTCAGTTTTTGAAAATTATCAGTAATAAGTGAACTGTTGCCATATTAGGTCTTTTCTCATCTACAGATACTCTGTCTGCTTTAGACGTCCTCAGAGTCCCTGTGCTGAGCTACAGGCCATAGAAGTATGTCACAGCTCTGCGGAAAGGACCAGGCCAGGGACTTGTGGGCACAGGCTTCAGATGACATTGCTCAAACAACTTTGTGGCTACTAGCACACTGAGGCAGGCTTCCCAGCCTCTTACCAAGAGTGTGTAAGAATGCTCACTCTGGACCCAGCAATGTATAAATTAATTATATATGTTTGAATGAAGTGAGGAGGGAGGACTGCTGTTTATATATGGAATACTGTTGGTGTTGTTTCAATGTTCTACTACTTTCTAGACATATAAGGGAGCCTTTTTCTCTTCCCTCTTAAAGTTGTTGTCTAAGTTACTTTTCTCCTGTTGCTGAGACAAAATACCCAACACCCAAAGTTAAGGAGGAAAGGTTTATTTAGCTCAATCTGTAGAGGTTTCAGGCCATAAACAGCTGGGTCCAAGGCAGGGTGGCGCATGGCAGAGGGCAACAGCTCCTGGCGGCAGAAGACAGCAAAAGCAACAAGCGAGGAAAGACAAGCCTCCTTCTGTCCCTCATATCATATCCAGTCTGCTGGGAATGAGGCAGTGCCAATCCAATCAGTAGACTGACCCAGCAATAACCCACCCTTAATCCCAATACTGCACTATGAATCAATCACATGCTCTAGATTCAGCCACTTGCAAAAAAACACCCTATGACTGCATGAGGCTTTGGGGGGACATCTAGACACAAACCATAACAGCTATCAATAACTCATAACAATTCAATTAACTCCACTTTGGTAAACTGAAATGTAAACTTGTAAATAATATCCTCCCTACTTGAGCCCTGCAGAATTCAGAAACTTATCAAATATTCCTGCTTTCATGGCAATAGAGTTATGTGCATAAGTTAATAGGCTCAGTATGTCTTCACTAGGTCATAACAGAAAACAAAGGTTTTCCGACGAAACTCACATCTGCAAATAACACTCATCCGATCTGATACAGGCAGACATTTGGCAGGCACTGAGGCTGACTTTACAGGCTATGCCTGCCAAGGCTCTGTGGGAAAGCAGGGGCACACAGCTCCCATCTTACAGGTGAATAAGAAAAGCCACTTCCTGGGAGGTTCAGGGTATTTGGGAGACCTCAACAAACAAGGAATCTGTTTAGGTACTACAGGTTAATCTGGTAACAACAAGTCCTTGGCCTCCTTGCCTTAGGACCAAAAGCAAACTTAAGAAAGCCCACTCCCTTTGCCTTGTAAACAGACAAGCCAAATCTGATGTTATTTTTTGATTAAGAATAAAGAGAAGAGCCTATAGGAAAAAAATTATTTCAATGGAAAATTATGTGCAAGTGTTTGTAAATCATAGGTACCTGACAGATAGGTGAATGACGCCCTGTCTGAAAGTGATGTTAACTGACTTTTATGCCCCCCTCTGTAATTCATCTCAACACTTCTTTACTCCACAGAAACCAGGGCTGTTTTCACTTTCTCCTTTGAATTCACAGATATTTGCCTGGTTCTCTCATAGCACATTAGTAAAATTAATTCTTTAATATGTGTTCATTACAATCATGATTTTTTTGTGTTCCTAAAAAAATCTTAACTTTTCTCTACTAGTGACCTATCTTTTTGTTGTTGTTGTTTTGGTTTTTTGTGGCAGACATCTGGATATTTTATACAAATGGAGCCACATGATATGTGGTTTTTTGTGACTCATTCTTTCGTCTGGCCTAATACATTCAAGGTTCATAAATGTAGCATCCATCGATCCTTTGTTCCTCTTTATGGCTGACATTCTACTATATGGATGTACCACGTGCAGTTCATCCAGCCAGTGACAAGTACCTGGCTGTTGTGTGCCATATAGCTACTGTGAAGCGTGTTGCTATAAACATCAGCAGACATGTTTCTGCTTGAACATCTGTTATAGTTCAGGAATTGGATTTTGGGATCATGTGGTAGGCAGTTCTGTTCAACTTTCAGAAACCACTAAACCCTTTCTTATGGCAGTTGAACTAGTTTATATCATCATTGGCAACATAAGAGGGTCCCAATTTTTCCAAATTCTCAACACTTGTTATTTTAATTATAGCCACCTCAGTGGGAATGAATTGGTATGTCTTAGTGATTTTCATTTGCATTTCCCTAAAGAATACTGATATTGAGCCTGTTGTGTGCGGTGATGAAAACTGTCTTTCGACATGCAGATGCAAAGCAGCCAGCCAGCCATGGCCCTGCAGAAATGCAATCTTCACTTGTGAAATGGAGAGGCCCAGACTGCAGTAACAGGAACGTCTTGTGCTCCTAGTTCAGTAGCTACCAGGGCCTGCAGAGTAAACAGTGGGACCAGAACTCAAATACAGCTGTTGGGAGTCAAACCTATACTTTCTCCTGGCACAGCAGTAATTGGACCCTACCTGTAACCACTGACTGAGGAGGACAGGCTGAATTCATCCTTAAATACTGACCTTCGCAGGGCAGGGAAAAGACAGAGCTACAGGCAGGACTACCTTCTCCCAAATTTTAAAATAATTCCAATGTGGGATGGCTGAAAACTAGAATTATTCAGCTCACAGATGCTTTACATGGCATAGAGCTTTGGTTTATATGAGCTACAACTTTATTCTATTGAAAAAAGAGGGGCTGGGGATTTAGCTCAGTGGCAAAAGCGCCTGCCTGGCAAGCGCAAGGTCGTGAGTTTGGTTCCTGGTACCGGAGAAAAACCAAAAAAAAAAAAAAGAAAAAAGAAACAAAGAAAGTATTGGAAATCTTACATTAAAAAAACATCGCTGTGGCAGTATAGCACTGTGTATAAATACCATGTTTTCTTTATGCATGCATCTGTTGATGGACATACACTATTTCCAAGATTCAGCTATTATAAATAGCACTGCTACCAACATGTGCATGCATGTATTTCCTCTAATACAATGTCTTTAACTCTTCTGAGAAGATCCCTTGGGCAAAGCTGGGTCAAATGGAATTTCTATTTTTAGTTTTTTGAGTAATCTCCACTTTCCATGGTGGTTGTGCAAATGACTGCAACTTGAGAACATAATGTTAAGAGAAATACATCAGACACACAAGCTTAAATACCACACGGTTTCTCTTTTATGAGAAACTCAAAAATATATACATAAGCAAAGAACAAAATAGAAGAATGATGAATAAGAAATAAGGGAAGTTCAAATAATTCCTCAAATTATCTACTTAGTTGTTTCCACAATATTTTAATATATATGTGAATTTGTTTCATTTTTATTACTAGATTCTCTTAGGTCATTGAAAAGAAAGTCTTGAGCTAATACCTGTTTGTTCTTTGAAAGAGAATCTCTGTCTATATCTTATACTCAAGTAACTACATTTAAGATTGTGATAGTAATCTTAACACAGTGTAGTAATTCATAATAAAACCACTGCTGTGGTGGTTGCAGTGGTCAGAATAGTGTGCCCTCAAACTTCACACGCTGAAGCCCTAACCCTCAAGTGACTATATTTAAAGAGCTTCAGGAGGTCTCAGGTTAAATCCTCCTGATGCTGGAGATCCCACTCCAACAGGCCTGGTGCTCTTCAGAGAGGTGCACACAGCAAGGAGAAAAGATGGCCATCTGAAAGCCAGAAATAGTCATGCCACGCCTTTACTCTAGATGTTCCAGTCTCCAGAAATTTGGGAAAGTAAGTTCCTCTTGCTATAGTCGTGTGGTCTGTGGGATTTTGTTTCAGCAGCCCTAGTAAATAAACAGCAAAGTGGACTCAGGAAAATCATGTCATAATCTGTATTTCAAACATTAAAGGAAAAGGCAAGTCGCTGTTAGAAAAAACACAAATGGTTTTAAAAATCATTTTACAAGAAGTTCAAAGTAAGCCAGGTGTGGGGTACATGCCAGTAATCCTAGCACTTGGGAGACTATGGTAAGAGGATCGACAACTCAAGGACAGCCCTGGGCTGCATGGTGAGACCCTACCTCAACAACAACAAAAGTTCAAATTTCAAATAAAATTCAGAAAGTATTCCATCATTACAGCTTTAATTATGAGCTTAATCTAAAAGAAATGTCACAAAAGGAAGAGCCTACAATTTACAAAGCTGTATTTCCACAAATGGACTAAGGTCATTTATTTGAAGTAAGGCAAAATGCGTCAATTACTTGTCTTACATAAAGCAACTGACCCAGATTTATAGTAATGTGGTTTCTGGTCCCGGATTTGCATTTTAAAGCTGTAATGAAGCAATGATAAACTCACAGCAACTAGGAAACACCCGAGACAACCTAGTATAGAACTGTGGCAGCTCCTTGCTCCGGCTTTGGTCTCTGGTGCCGGCACACTGTGGTCTCCTGCATGGGTTGGGCTGCGTGGGACAGGAGCTACAGGGATGGTCCCTGGGACTCTCCTGTGCTGTCACTGAGTGTGATACCTGCTGAGGGACACTGGCACCACACACCTCAGCTTACCATTCCTAAAACCGTGAAATGGGTTTCCAGTTCCCTTTTGACATGGACCCATGCTTTTCAAATCAACATGGTCTGATTAGAATCTTGATCTTCCCAGCAATGTAAGAATACAATCTTTTTCAGATGTATTTTCCACTTTTCTTTTTTGAGTATTAAAATAAGGTTTTGCTGAAAGACAAAGGTCATTGCATTTACTGTTGTTTTTTTTTAAAAAAAAAAATATTAAAAACAGGCACTGAGAACAAGCATCCTTTGTCTGCAGGCTGTTCAGGTCCTCAGCACAGCCTGAACTTACTACAGAACCCCTACAAAAGCCAGGTGCTGCTCTAGCCCTCAGACCTGATGGGAAGACACACACCACGCCCCTTCAGCACTCAAGAACAAAAATGATGGAGAAGAGACCAGGAACCCTGTTCAGATCTCAGAGTGTACGTGGTCCCAGGTGCTGCTCCAGACCTCAGACCTGACCGGCAGACACACACCATGCCCCCTCAGCGCTCAAGAATAGAAACAATGGACAAGAGACCAGGAACCTTCCTCAGAGCTCAGTGTGTGCGTGGTCCACAGATGTTTAAGATTTTAAAACCAAACATGGTATCTACTGAAAAACTAGTGTGTCCACTTTGGCTTGGACTCCGTGAAGCTCTGCTTTTCATCTTTACTATTTCTGTGTTCCCACAGCTCAAGGCATCTCACAATCTCAGCAAAGTTAACAAAGACAGCATCCATACAAAATGAGAGACAAAACAAACGACAACATTATGCCAGCCTTGCCAAATGCAATTACATGTCTGGCACGTGTGCACACGCACACACACACACACACACACACACACACTCATGCACATACACACTGGGCAAATAAGACCAACGAACAGAACAAAGACCCTTTGTTCTGTCATCTATGCATTTCTCATCTATGAGAAGCTAAAAGGTCTTCCCAGAATGAATGCTCTAGTAGAGAACCAGAGGCTTCTCAAACAATACTTCCTCTAGAAAGCAGCAAGCACTGCAGCTGTCCACACGCAGACTGTGAACTATGCTGTCTTTCTCGGGGTTTTCCAAACCACTACCTCTGTGGTCAAAATTAAAGCTGCAACATTACAGCAATAAAAAAAGATTCCTTTAGACTAAAAGTAAGATGACATCATTACAAATGCTACAATTTACATATTTGCCAGTTAGCTTTAATAATGCTTCCCATGATTTCAAAGGGCAGTTTCTTAGAAACAATACATACCTTGGACAAGGTAAGCTGCTAAGCAGCCCTCTCCCAGGTACCTCGGCAGGGAGGCCTGTCAGGTGACTCCGAGAGCCACACAGAGCCGTTCTAGGGCCCCGTGCCATCCCCAAGATCAGTGGAAACCTAGGCAGTACACACAGAGCCCGTCTCCTACCTGCAGCTTCATCTTGTAGCAGGACTGCACTGGTGTCCCCAGGGCAGCTCTGCCCACAGCATGGTGCCCTGCAGGGCCCACCGCAGCTGCTGCACAGGGTCACTGCTGAAGACTTGTGAAGGCTTGTCAAGCCCTCTGTGCACCTCGAATTCCTGTGATCAAACTGGACTGACTACTTCCTCCAGCTGACTTCCAAGGAAGAGGAAGCAAATGCATAATTCATGACAAGTTCATTCCAGCAATGATCCGGCTTCTCTAGCTGTCTGCCTGGCAGATTCTCAGCCACCCCTGCTGGTTCGCAAAGAGGGCAAGTTCGTTTTCCCGGTCAATCACAGTGAATGTTCCCGGATCTGTTTGCTTTTTTTTGTGCGCTGACCTATTACCCAGACTTACTTGAGAATTTCTTTTTAATGTAGAAAAGATAAATGATTAACCACAAATGTCTGAAAGAACAAAAAAAGATACTTTCCCCTCATAAACTTGTCCAGCGCACAGCCTCTGGCTGCAGGAAGTGGCCCAGAGTGTCCCCGGGGCCAGCAGGCAGTGTTTTCCCATGAGCAGGACCAGCTCCTGGGATAGAGAGACCACCCTGAGGACTGGGGGAAGGGAGCTGCTTCTCAATGCCGGGAAGCACAGCTTCAAGAGGAATCTCCTACTCTGGGCAATACATAAACCTGTAGTCACACTGGTATTCTTCTAGGAAGCATATGAACATTAATCCCTCCAATCTGTTAAAGCTTACATTTGCCCACGAGTAACTGTGAAATAGTTGGTTCTGCCACTAAGGCAGACTTCTAAGAGCAACCTGACCTCCTCCACCACCTCCACCTAAGGATGGCCCAGCACCTGCACTGCTCTTTGTCTCTCCCCATACCCCACAACCATACCCCAATGAAGACCTAACTGGTTTGCTTCTCTTTCTTCTTTTAGAAACATGTCCAGCCTCTGCTCTCTGTCAGCTTAGCTATGTGGCCATAAGCACTGCATTCCTTGCTGCTTCTAATGGATTTCTTCCTCTGCAAACTAGTTTTCTCTGTGTCTCCTTGGCCCTGTGTCCATCCTTTTGCCTCATTCTGTTTCATCTTTACATCACTTCTGAGTTTATGCTTTCTAAAATTCAAGTTCATATTAAGCTGTTCCCCATACCCAGGAATTGTCCGCTTTTGGGGCAGGGGCAGGGTCTCACTAAGCTTCCCAGACTGGCCTTGAACTTGCAATCCTCCTGCTTCAGCCTGCCAAGCAGCTGGGATTGCAGGCTAATGATAACCTCTTCCAAGATAGACTCTGCATCCTCCTCCCACACATGCCATGCCTTCTGTCTCACTCTGCCGTGTATGCAGAGGCCTTGCTCATGATTCACACCCCTCCATGTGTGCAAAGGCCTTGCTCATGTTTCACGCCCTGCCATGTACCCAGAGGGGTGTGTTGTGCCGCCCTTCCTTCTGCCTGCTCCAGCAGAGCCCGGCCCCTCCAGCCATGCCAGGAACTCCAGCTGGGGCTGCATTCTTTGTGCAGATGTGCAAAGGGGGCTCCTGGGATGTGATAAAGGGAAAGGGAAACCAGCTCAGCTGAAGCAAGGACTGCACGCAGCCCCTGCTGTGTGGGGTTCCAAGGACACCAAGGTGTGGCACTTTCTGCAGGGAACCCTCCAAGCTGAGCACAGGAGTATCTTGCTGACCTCCTCCTGCCCTCTTTCTCCTGCTCCCTTCTTTCCCAGGAAGGTCACAGGAACTAGAATTCTCCCTCACTTAGGTCAGCAGAACTCCATTCTCCCAAAGTCAGCCATAAGCCTAGATAGCACTCAGACCTCCTCCACGTGGCTGTGCAGGGCTGGCCACAAGGAAGCTCTCTGACCTGTCTGACAGATCCAGAGACCCTGTGCCAACAGGGGTCCTGTCCCACATGCAGAGCACCGTGAAGAGAGGCAAGAAGGATCTATAACAAGCTACCCACTGAGTCCCACAGTGGGCTCCCCTTTTGTCCAATCTCACTTCCATAAAGCCACTTGTTCTTCATGGAGCCTGCATCTTTGGGGCTTCATTCTGAAGGGTCTTATGTCACCCTGGTGAGAAAAATCTCCGATGCCTTCCTCTTGTTCATCCATCCTGTGATAGAGTAGGGTCCTGCCATCCCCCTTCTGGCTCCAGGAGCCCTGCATTTCTCTGTGCCTCGTGAAAAGTCACCTGGCTCGGTCTCTTTCTCCTCCTCGAAGTCACCTCTCTTCTTCCAAACACGGCCATCCTTGACCCCCATCTTCATCCACCTCGGTTCCCCAGAGACTGGCTTTCCTGATGCTATGTTCTGCTCCACCTGGGTCCCAGATGAAGATAGGATGATGGCTGTGCCCACACCTTTGTGCCTCGCCCAGACACCCAGCACTGTCCTCTTCTACATGTGCCCATTGTCCTAGGACAGCAGCATTCAGGGCACACAGCCATCAGGGGTGTATCCGGGGGTTCAATGCACTATACAGGGCAGGATCCTCTCAGCCAAGCCCACTGTGTTCTTGAAAATGTGTATCTCCTTCACTTATCAGCAGCTGCTTTTTTTCCTGGATTTGCTGCTGGTCTATTTCTGCCAGTTTTCACCCATTTGCTCTTCCAATTACAAACTCTAAAGGATGGGTATTTTGGACTTTCCCTTCCATCTGCTATCTTTTAACATAAATCACACTACTTAAGGGAAAACCACACGCACAAAAAAACCCTGCTAGGCCTCATCAAACAAAGCTCTAGCCACAAAGACATCCAGCGCAATGGGTACTAAATAAACACTAGAACTGGAACGTCAGGACCACAGCAACACCGCTGGGGGCTGACATAGAGCTTTGTCTCCTTCTCCTCAGACCTCTGATGCTCCACACAGCTGCTACTGCCCTTTCTCCCCAAGGGGGCTGCAGACTCGGCTCCTGAGGGTCAGCCAGATGCCTGGAGATGTCTCCTCTCCTCAGAGACAGCAATGGGCAGCTTTTCTTCCTCTCTTCATCTGCCTGCCAAGCCACATGTAGTCCTGAACATGTGAACAGTCACGCACAAGCATCTGAACGTGTGGACAGCCACCCACAGCTATGGAGGGAACTCGCCTTGACACAGAGAGAGAACCTGGAGCACACCCTTCTCTTCCCCTGCTTATGCAGGACATTTTACTGAGCTAGGACAGTTTCCAGTGCTAAGGGCTTATCTCACTCTGCGTTGGCAGGGGGAAGCATCTAGCAGCACTTGGCTATTAATCCCTCACATTAACAGGAATATATTTTACATTAACACAGAACTTCATGCTGATTACCAAAGAACCAAGCGTGCCTGTGGGTGCTCAGCAAGTCATCGATCCTCAGAGTTAACAGAGACTCAGTCCTGTTCAGATCATCTGGCCCACCTGACCTGATCCAGAGCCTGAACCTCTCATGTCACAGCCCTCGCTGTTCCTCCTCGGCATCCCCAGTAATGCAGGGCTCTCCCACCTCCAGGACAATCAGTTACATACACCCACGCACACAGGCACACTCTCATGATGTCCTCCAGTACCACTGGGCTCAGGCTTGGCCTGAGTATCTATGGGAACACGGGACTAGAAAAAACAATAAAAATGAGGTAAGACCGTTTGGCGCAATGGTGGCAGCAGCAATAAAAAGCATGGCTAGCGGATTTCACCACAGTGCTGGTGGGCAGGTGGCAGTAACATGAAGACCCATGGCTCTTCCTCAGGTCTATAAATTTTGCCTGTGGACTCTATACACACACAACCTCAACCCATGCTCGGGGCCTCTGGTGCTGCCATCCTGAGAGTGATGCTGTGACAGAACACAGAAGCACCTTGTTTGGAAGAAGACTTACAACTACCCTAAGACAAGACCTGGGCCCGTGGTGCCCTTCCTGTGTCCCTCCACCCTGGCGAAATGACTGCTTTCCATGCACTCCCAGAATATTGAAGCTTGGGTGAGGAGTCTTTCACTGTAAGCCAGGTGCACTTGGGAGGCTAAGGCAGGCATATGGTGAGTTTGAGGCCAGCCTAGACTACAGAGCAAGACTCTGTCTCAAATATCCAAAGACCAAACAAAGTCTTAGCTGTATGACACAGGCAAGGGTTTCCAACATTCCTCCCAGGGTGAACATCGGACAGGCACAGGGACTGCTGGGCAACGTGAGCGCCAAGTGATAACCTGACAACCTAATCGTCCAGTTTTAGCGTGATCACAGTATCAGTTTGTTTCTCTTTTCTTTTTGGAGTTTTGTAAGTTATTGCTTTGCTCTACTGTCTCTCAAATGTTACCACCTATTCCTTACTGTGTCCTCTTTTTAAGTAATCCTACACTCTAGAGTTTAAAATTCCCAATGAAGTATCATTCTAGAAGATCATGAGCTCACACAGGGATTTGTAGAAATGTTTCTCTAGAGAGCAGCCATGCTAGCACGTGACAGGGCACATGACACTCACATTACAAGCCAGGTGTCACTTGAAGACTGTGATGTGTCCTGGGTGTCTGAGGCGGAGAATGCTTTACAATTGCACCACTGTCTCCCACCCAAGTATGGCCCAGAAAATGGGAGCCCACAGTAGTCCCCTGCTCTGCACAGAGGTGGCCTGTGACATGCTGCAAGCTGAGTTCTTCAGAAGCAAACATGACAAAGGTACCAACACAGCAATAGGGTAGTGGCTGGGAGGAGCACTATTTATCCTCTACACAAGGAGGATAACGAATGGTCTGAAATTCATCCAGCTCCAAGAAGAGATGAGGTCAGGTAGGCATGGGGAGCACTGCAGAGGGGACAGCCAGGACAAAGGGCACGTCTGTGCTAGGCCCACCTATGCCTGATGCCTCACTCGGTACCTTGGTACACAGTTCAATGGGTGTCGACCAATATTTACTCAATAAATTAATGAAAGCGTAAGACCAAGGCAAAAGTAAGAAAAGCAGCGAAAAACACTTAATTGTGCCCAGTGTGTGCTTGTTCAGTGGCACGGGGGTGAGATGGAGTGAGATGGGCAAGGTCATTGGGGAGGGACAGGCTGCCTGAAAAGACACACTCAGCAGTGGTGTGAACAGCCCGCAACAGCGAGACAGTGAAGAGCAAGGTCGGGGTGAAGGCCGACCAGAGAAGCCCAGGCCTCCTGCTCTTTCTCTGCCTCACCTCCAAGGTGACAAGGACTGTAGGAGCCAGCACTGGCAAAACCCTGCACAGAACAGTGCCTTGCCCAGAATGAACATAAGCACCTCCTATGTTAAACAAAACAAATCCTTGGTAGAGGTTCACCCACCAAGACCGTGAAAAATGGCCATGTGTGAAGAGTTAACACACTGTCCACCTACCAAAGGGAGACGTGTAGAGCTCATCTGCTGTGAATGGGAAAAGGTTTCATGTCTGGAGCTCTGAATAACAGTCACAAGAGCATGGCTTCATACATGGACACAAGGAAACTGAAACTTCATTGCTACTCCAAAACACGCGTCCATCCCACCCTCAAACACAGAGAAATCCTGGATAAACTATAACAAAATCATTTTTAATACACAGCCATGCTCAAAAGAAAGCAAGGAAATCCCTAGTCACCAAAAACAAGAAAAGACTTAAAATCAGAAAGTCAGGAGTTATAGCTAAATGAAAAGAGATGTTAATTATATATTCACAGTTACAGGAGAAAAAAACATACAGCAAAGACATGATGCATGGGAAAAACCATATAAGTTTTTAAACCATTTAATAACAGCATTCTATTAGTGCTATTTACTATAATCTGTGCATTAAAAAAGCAAGCTGGAATGGTTTTCTAATTTAACAGTTACAGACAGAATGTCTGAAAATCTGTCCGCAACTGTTTAGTTCATACAGGACAGCTGCAGAAGAGCAGTGACAACCAAGAGATCATACCACCAAGTCCTACAGTGACACTGGACAAATGTGTTCTTCCAGAACCTTCAGCTTAGCTGCAGCACACTACAGCAAGTGCTTCGCTTTCCGCACAAGCACACCAACTCTTAGCTTTCCCACAGTTTGACTTGGTCACCAGCTGGTGGCATCGTATACTCAGAAGTGGAAGCACTGGATCATCTGGTAGTTCCATTTTTAGGTTGTTTTGTTTTTGAGACAGGATTTTACTATGCAGTTCAGGCTGGTTTTGAACTCACTTTGTAGCCCAGGCTGGCCTCAAAGTCACATCAATCCTCCTGCCTCAGCCTCCTGTGTGCTGGGATTATAGGAATGCACCACCACACGCCTGGCTCTATTTTTGTTTTTTAAGGAAACTCCACTGTCTTCTGAAATGCCTGTAACTCATTTACAGCACCACCATCAGTGCACAAGGTTCCCCTTCTCCACTGCCTCACCTGTGATGCCCTCTGTCTTCTGATAACAGCCAGTTTAACGCACAGTGAAGTGGTATCTCACTGTAGTTTTAATCTGTATTATCTTACATCTGCTGGACACTTACATCTTCTTCTGAGAAATGCCTATTCAAGTCCTTTGCCTGTTCCTAACAGAACTGACTTCTTGTTACTGAGCCCTTGTATGCTTTGGGTATGGGACTCTTATCTGATATGCAATTTCCAAACATGTTTTCCCAGTTTCTGTGTTGTCGTCACTATACTGTTTCCTTGGCTGTGGAGAAGCTGTTTAGCTTGAGATGATCCCGTTTGTCTGTATTTGCTTTACAGTCTGTGCTCCTGAAGTTATATTTAAGAAGTTACTGCCAGGACCAATGTCATGCACTTTCCTCATTTTCTCCTAGTAATTTTAGTTTCAGGCCCTACACTTATATTTTCAATGCATTTTGAGTTGATCTTGCATAAAGGGTGAGAAAAGGGTACCACACCTCAAAGTTGGGCATAAATTCTTTAGCAGAGTTTAGTTTTATCTATCTGCTGCATTTTTGCTTTCAAAAACCTACCCAAACAAAAGAAAACATCACTGCAAACTGATCAACTTGAATCCAATGTGTGATAATAGTGCTGTTCTTTATCCCTAGAAAAACAAATGTACTTCTCTCTCCACTCTCCAGGGTAAGAAGCCTGGAAGGCAGAGGCCACTCTTCAGTGCAGGAGCAATCATCTTTGATTAAGTGGCACTGTGCTATACCTTCCCACATACTTGAGCAAACAGGAGAGGCCCCAGGGTATTTCAGGGATGATGTGATTACCAGACAGGGAAAACATCCTTGGAAGAAGACTTGAAAGGATCACCCTAGGGACCAAGGAAAGCTACAAAGGTGATAAACAAACACCTGGTTTCCAGGTGTGGTATGAATATGATTTGTCCCCAGCAAAACTCAAGTCGAGGCATGGTGCCCACAGCAAGGCAATGAGAGACAGCAGGGCCTTTAGAGTCTCGAGGGATCTGCCATCATAAGAGGACTCATGTGGTTCTCTGAGAGTAGACCAGTTACCAAAGAAGGGGTTACAGCATCAGCCTGCTCGTCCCTCTTTGCCTCCACCCGTATGTCCTTTAGCTCTGCCAGTGCACAGAGCAGCACAAAGGCTTTACCAGAACTTTCCCGCCTCCTGAACTATGAGCTTACCAAATAAGACTCTTTTCTAATCAGTTACTTCATCTAAGGTGCCCCCATCACAGCAACAGAAAATGGTCTAGACAATACCAGCATCTTGAGGCTCAGGCTGTTAAGGCAGATGTAAGATTCAGGAAGCTATACAGATGATCTACCAGGCAGCAATTTGGAAGTATTTCTAAAGATGCATGCTCATCTCTTCATGCAAACATACTTCTACAAGAAGCCAGGGATGATCTTTGTTGAAGCTCAACAAAGTAACACATGAAACAAGGAATTTTTATCCTGCAGAATAAGACTATAGTTATTAGGGGCAAAAAGTAGTAATGTTAATAAAAGATACAGGCAGTTTGTTTTCATGCAGGATCTCAAACCTCTGGTAGCAAAGTAACAGTCAACACGGAGGGAAATACAGCACCCCAGTACTCCGGCCCCAACAAGTAGGCAGGAGACACTAAGGAAGTCCAAACACTACACTGGGGGAGGCTAGGTGGCGCTGAGATGCTGGGATCTAGCACTCAGCCTCCTTATATTGGATTTCTATTATTTAGAAGAGAATAATTTACCTAGTAGAAAAAAATAACAAGAGGTGAAAGTGTGGTGACCTTGTTTCACAATGCTTTCATCACTTGAACACAGTGAAGCCCTCTTCCCATGGGTGTCAGGTAAAGATAAGAACACACTGGCTGCCAACAAGCACACATCTGCAGAGCAAAGCTAAACATGCTCAGACAACCATCACCCCAACTCCCTGGTAAAATATCCGCCCTTCTCCCCCAACACCAGAAGCAAGACGGCAAGGCCAACATGGCTGGAAATGCTTGTAAATATGAAAGAAAATACCCATCTTACTTTCAGCATAAGCTAACCATCTTTCAGGGTTCCTGAAACAGTCCTTTCAGAGTGTCTTCACTGAAAGTGGTAATAGCGACTTTCTGCTCTGTCAGCTCCTGATCTCAGCAGAGAGGACCTGGGCACTGAGAGTCGCTGTTCTGGAATCCAGGTAAGGCCGACTACTCTGCCAGCACCTGCTTCCCTGCACCAAAGCCTTTTCCATAAATGAACTGGAAGGGATGCTGCTGCCCACAGTACACCCTAGAATCCTGGTCTGTTAATAGAGGAGGATAGCATGGGCACCATTCTAAGACGGCATGTAACTTAGACTGTGCAATCACATATGTACTTCCAAACACTGACTTGATGTCCAAAACTAAAACTGTCTTTCAGACTTTTAAAAATATACACTAGGAGGCTGGGGATTTAGCTCAGCAGCACAGCGCCTACCTGGGAAGTGCGAGGCTGGGAGTTCAATTCCCAGTACCAGAAAAAAAACCAAAACAACAACAACAAAAAGTAAAAATATACACTAACAATCCTATGCTTAGTATGCAGAGAATGTTTTCAGTTAGGCCTATAGGCAAGATACTCATTGGTTTTGGGAGCCCCAATGAGTAACAAACACATCGCTTTGCCTGGAAAAAATAACCAGGCACAGGCAACCAATACCAACGAGTTCTAGCTTCCTCATCAAGTACCATGTTCAACAAGCTTCAAAGTAGTTGAGTACTGAGGTATGACTGTAATTTTAAACTACAAGAAAAAAATTCCCCAAGCCAAAAAAAATACGTTTCTTTTAAAACAATACATATATAGCAGGTTCCTAGACAAAGGCAAAGCCTGAAAAGCAATGGCTCATTATCTATAAGATCCTAAAAACAAGTACGAATTCCTAACTGATAGCCCCAGCCATCCTTTAATGGACTACAGAACCCTCTTCCTCTCCTGCTGGGCAGTTCTAACTCTGCAGAAGTCATGAACTCTCCACAGAGGGCTGACATAGGCTGGGGCAGAGGGTGCCACAGAGAAGCAGGCACCAATGCACCCTCAGTGGGGATAAAACCATCTCTGCAGTCAGTGAGCATGGATGTGAGGATAAAGGGAGGGACCTCTGTGGAGCCGCTCTGCCTCAGCACTCCTCTGAGCACAAGAGGATCACGACTGTACCTGAACATGCCAGGTTCACCATGTGCCAAGGGAGCTGCATAAAGCAAAATGCACCCCTGTGGACACAAATTCACTTTCCAACCCAACCAGGTGCATATCAGGCCCTGGAAACTTACAGCCACCATGCTCAATTCTGTGCAGCTGCTGTGATGCTCTCAGAGGTCCTGATAGTGTGCCTTGGTGCTGTAATTCCCAAGATGTCAGAACTGCCACGAAGTGTTTAAAAGTTTCGTCTCCATTAAGGTGGGTCAAGATAGTTTTTCTTCTCAATACTAACCTAAACCCCAGTGCTATTTATTCAAATCTTTAAACCTCTGCCAAAGAAAGCAATTCCGTAACCATTTACTGAATGTCCACGTACAGTGACATTTGCAGAACAGTGTATGTAAAGGAGAATCCCCTTTCTTGGCCTAAAATGCTGGATGTCTTTCTTTCTCTATTCCACATACAGACTGCTACAGACTAAATGTCCATACCACCCCCCAAATTCCTCAGTCGGAGCCCTAATCCCCAGTGCCATGCTATCTGAAGATGATGCGTCGGGGAACAGAGCCCTAGTGACAGGCTTGTGTACTTAGGTTTGTGCGCTTAGATGAACAGACACGAGACGGCCTGCATCCTCTTTCCTCAAACCATGGAAGGATGGCAGGAAGACGAGTGAACTAGTCTCAGGCAACCAGGACATCCAAGCCAGCTGGTGTCCACGTTCAACACAACACTGAAGAGGGAGCTCAACATGGTGCAGGCAAGCACTTATTTAGTCATATTTAAAAATCTACTTGGGCCATGAATGGTTTTGGGAAAAGACTTAATCTAAATAAACTTTTCGCTGACAGAACATGAAAAAGACACCTTGAAGTATTTTCCCATGCCCAGCAAGTGGAAGAAATACTAAAATACTGACAGTAATATTACACCCACCAGGTATCTACCCCACTGCTACCCTTGGCTGACATCTCAACCAAAGCTGGTCGCACGGCTCCCAAAATCTCGTCAAAACAGAAAGAGTATACAAAAAGATAAAGTAAGAACACAGAAACCTCTCATTATCTACATGGAGCTTTGCATTTTCTGTAGTTCATGTAGTTCAAGAGCTCCATGACATTTGTTTTTTAAAAATTCTTGATGGAATAATGGAAAGAGTGGTTTCCCATTAACCATAAGGACTCCAAGTCAACTAAGACTTATGAATTGTTGACATTATAAGGATTATTTGCAGGTTTGGGCAAAGAGTAATTTTAACTGTAAAACAGGAAAGCTGGGTATGGTGGTGCATGACTGCAATCTGGGTATTCAAGAGGCTGAGGCAGGAAGATGGCTGCAAGTTCAAGGCCAGCCTGAACTACACAGTGAGACCTTGTCTCAAAAAAACCCAAAAGAAGTAAAATAAAATAGGAATGCTATGGAACTGATAAGCACACATTCGTACAGCACCCTGTAAAGGCTGGGGAGAAAGTTGGAAGCCGTCCTTAGCTCCCATTCCTTGGCCATGGGCACTCCCACATCCAATGGAAGCATCAACTCATGTTCCTCTTGTCTCTGTCACTCAGTCCTAGACAAAGTCACCACTGCCTTTGCTCTCAGCTAAGTAAGGATCTACAGGGACTGGCAGGGTGCCAAATACATCCTCTGCTTGCCTGTAAACAACACTGTACTGGAATAGTCACGTCCACAAGTTTACATGCTGTCTTTGAGTGCACACACACTGCGATGGCAGAGAGGAGTAGGCGAGACCAAGCTGCAGAATCTAAAATAGTAACAGCCCACAGAGAGACCTGTGTGGAGAGGTGTTGTACAAGGCCGCATCTCCAGTGATGTCTTGGCATGCCGGACTATGAGCATGCTCAGTGACGCCTGCACAGCGAGGAACACGCCTGCACAATGACAAGGTGCCTGAGGGCATGTTTCACACAGTGTGTCTCACCATGAAGCAACACATTCCTATATCTATTTTCCGGTCCTTTACAGAGAAAGTTCACAAACCTAGGCTAAGTAAGTTACTAAATAATCCCCAGTTAGTCTATCACTCCATGAACTTGCTTTCTAAAGTGCAGGCTGCATGAAAGTTTTAAGAAGAAAACTCTGATCCTTTGTTCTATGCATAAATATATCCAAACTCCTTAAGGAAACTTTCTGCTAACTTGTGAAACCTCGTACCGTGCCCCTACCAGGTCTAAATTTCATGTCCAGTTGATTCGAAATCTCTTCAGACTCACTTTGCTCCAACCTCTGGGCACTTGGCACAGAGTATCTCAAACGAGGACATCACTTTCTCCCTCTCTAACCAGTTCTGGGTCACTGCTCAGCTCTCCACACCAATGCCATCCTCTCCAGGAGTCTTTCTGAACACCACAGGCTGGGATGCAGCCACCATGAGTGCATCCACTTCCGTCACTCTGGTACAGCTGCATATGCAACCCTCACCAGCAGTTGGGCAGATGGACATGTAGTGTGACAGACACTACGGTGCCCTTGTACTAAGCAAAGCCCAGGACCTTCACACTGAGCTGCCTCTCTAACCTTTTTCTTTTTTAAATTTTGTTAAGTCACTAAATTGCCTGGGCTGGATTTGAACTTGGGATCCTTCTGTTTCGGCCTCCCAGAGTGCTGGGATTACAGGTCTGCACCACCATGCCCAGATCCTTTATTTTACTTATATTTATACTCTGCATCACATTCTAAGAATTCGAACAACTTTGTCTTAGTGATGTACCAGAAACCATCAGGAAGACTTAATCAATGAGGATAATGTAGGCCTTTAAATTAACCATTCACAAGTAAAATGAGTTTACTCCTATACTTAAAAATCTAAAAACCAACCAAAACACAATCTCTTCGAGCACACTATGTATGTGCTTTTTAGTACAAGATCACAAAAAAACCCTGATCTCTGGAGTTTAGGTATTAGCCTAGAACATAATTTAAGGAACTTTTAATACAAATAGTGCAATTTAGAAAGCTTGTCTCCCCAGTGCCCCCGCCAAAAAACAAAGCTTGTCTCCTATTACCTGTTCTTCCCTCTCCTTTTCTTTGGTCTTGCTACTGTAGACTCTAGCAGAAGCAGTGTCCTGGCTTGGAATGGCAGAGACCTGGTGCAGTGGCATGTTCATCCCAGCCTGCGATCCGGTCCCCCTCTCTACGGAAGACAGCCTCCACTGCTAGAGTCATCTTTGGCCATGGACCTTGAGCTGAGAGGAGAGAAACACAATCCAGCTAAAACACTCAAGTTTCCAAGAGTAAGATCAGCATTCTGTATTTATATTCATATTTATACTGAAATAAGTTACAGTGACGAATGCTTCCTCTTTACAAAAAACAGAGAAACTACTATTTCCACCTTATAATAAATGGGAGCATCTAAAGTCTGGTGGATCAGGGATGTGTGATCAGAGATCAACTTTCTGGTGCCTACTCAAGTTTAAAACACACCAACGCCTCCATGCATTACACTATTTTTGAAGTTAATTTTTTTTCATAATAAAACACTCATCTTGATGTAAGGTATGATCCTTCCTTAAAATTCCCGCCTTAAACCTACAGAACAGTAAGATCAGAGATAAAGCCGAAAACAAACTCATGGTATCTATGATCCCTGTCTAGCTGTGTTGGCAACTTTTCCTGTAAAGCACGAGATAAGTATTCCAGGGGTGTGGGCCATGGTGTGCCTGCTACCTACTCTGCCTGGCAGCCTGAGGACAGCTGTGCATGTGAATGGACAATTTCTTTCGGCTTGCCCTCACAGGCTCATGCCGTGGAAGTTAGGTGGCAGATCCCGGAAGAGATGGGGATCAGTTCTTGAAAGGAGTGAATGTTTTTCTTAGGGAAGTGAGGTCTTATTAACTATCTCAAGAGTAGGTTGTGACCAGGCACTGTCTTCCTCTTGCCATGTGAAGCATCATCTCTCCCCATTTCCCCTATTTCTGGTGTGTCCCCCAAAGGATGCCTTCCACCTTGTACCAGCACAGTGAGAGGCCCTCCCCAGAGGCCAACCTGACCCCACGTCCTTGGACCTCCAAACATGTGAGCTTATTAAACCTCTTTCCTCTGGAAAGTACCTAGCCTCTGTATTTTGTTAGAGCAACACAAAGCAGACTGAGACATTGTATTCCAGTAAAGTGCTGTTACACACACACTGGTAGTGGCTGTATTTGGCCCCTGGCTGCCATCTACTGAGTACTGCTCTAAGGAGCACCCCAGGAAAGACGGAGCACTGGGCACTCAGAGCCACAACCTGGAAGGCACAGGTGAAGCAGTATCTGCCCACCCTGCCTTCAACAACTACAGGCATCCTTCCCTTGCTCCACTTTTCTCTTCATCCCCAAATGCCAAGTAACTGAATTTGAATTCTCTTCCTCATTCTCTCTCCGAGGCCCCCAGAGAACTGTCGGGTTATACAAAGCCAACGAACACCAGTTATTCATAAAGTTCAAACAGCTCTGTGCTCTCTGAATCCTAACGAAGGACAGATGCTTTAAACTCAAAGGAGAACCCTCTTGTTTGAGGGGTTTCATGTATTAACCCTGCCCAGGGGACGAGGTCCTAGGCAGGGAAGGGAACAGCAACACTCATAGCCTTAAGGCCACATGTAACAAGCAGACATTTCTTCCCCTTCTCAGGTGACTGTGAGGCTGGTCCCCCCACGGACAGTGTCACTGGCCAGGCAGCAGAGCATCAGGACTCACAGGAAGACCCTTTCTACTGCTCACATCAACACACAGGAAAGAAGGGACCAAAACACACAGGAACATGAGCTAAAGAATATTCTGTTTTTAAAAATAATTTTGTAACAGGTATCTTATTAGGAAAACTATCAAGGAAACAGGGTACGTGATGTTAGTGACTCAATGTTCCCTGGAACCTGCTCCACTCAGCTTTGAGGAAGTGGAAACAGGGAGCCTGGGCCCTGCAGGTGGTGTGAAGGGCAGTGTCCACACACATCACACAGACACACACTTCCTGCTGACCTGCCTGACACTCCACAGGACACACGATGCTCCTCAGTGAGCCACTTCATCATGACTACACTGCTGTCCTCTGTCACAGATACCTTCATGTGGCCTCCTGGACCACTCCAGTGCTCCACCGATGGTGCCAGTGCTGCTTGTGGTGCTTCTGCTATAATCCTCATTGTTACATCACTGCACAGCAAGTGACCAGTCTGGGAGGACTAGTCACATCACAGAAACAAGTGCAAGAGAGGCTTACATTTTTTGCAGAATGTTAACAGTGCTGTCCTTCCTGACAGGTGAGTGATCCACTGTTCCGCTGTGCACCCTGACCTCCAAGTAGGAGAATCTACCCCTCTTGTCAGGTACATTCAGCATAAACAGAAGTGTACAAACAAAGCACAAAACAGACCACGTCCCTTCCCAGTGTGAAGGCTCATGTGAACAGGTAAGGTAGGCACAAACTCCATGGAAGACATGTTTGGTAAACTTGGCAGGCAAAACCCACAAGCCCTGGGATTTTAACCCTGACTAACTCATCTAGGGCAAAGCTTTGTAAACTGAGCATTTGTACAATCAAAGGAAGAGGGAGTGGTCATTACAGCAACAGAAAAGCACAAATGTGATATGCAGGTGACAAAATGACACACATGCATAGTAACAAGCTGGGTAAACAAGACACACAAGCAAAAAAATCCTCAGAGGGAAGTCACAAAAATGTTGACAGCAATTTAATGATACAGAAATATAAATGATTTTTTTCATTTCTCTGCCTTCCAAAGTTTAGTAATGATGTATTTGTTTCACAGTTAAATGCATACTTTTAAAGAATTAAAATAGAAACATAAGGCCACTCCACACAGGCTAGCAATCATCAGAATGTTCTCCGTGAGGATAAACAACCCCTAAAAGACTGATTTTCTGTGAGGATGCGTATCTGATGGCCTCACACAATGCAAGTTCACCTTTATGTGAAGTGGGCCACACTGTCAGGATGCAGACGTGTACAAGAAGGGCCTGCCTTCTGCTCCTTTGCTGTGTTTTCAGTTCTTCCTCGGATACTTCTTCAGAGCCCTCGCCCCTCACATCCAGCCCTGTGCACCATGGAAAGTTTGCCTTTCTTCCTGGGGCTGTTACTTCTAACATTTCTTCCAAGATTTACTGGTTATGGAGACTGTATTATTTCACATTTCACACACAGTGAGGCCAATTTTGTTATTATCTTCACATCACACTACTTTCCCAGGGCACATTTCCCACAAAACACAGCTGCCATGGAATGGCCTTTGCCCCTAAGAGGACAAGAGCTCAGAATGTGAACTGTGCAGCAGACGCAGCGTTTGACAGGGCAGGAAGACCAGGGTGTTGCTGTTTGGCCCTGTCATAAACTGATCATGTGCCAGCACTCACAGGCCATTTGCTACTGACATGGCTTTGTCAGCACATGTGTCACTGTGCCAGGCTAGAAACCTGTGTATCTGTGGCAGGAACCACCACTTTTCACAGGAGGGAATAATGAACAATGGTATCAAATGTATTTTTCTTTTACTTGTGGCTATAAAAGAAGCCTCCTGATCCAAAATAATACAATAACTTCCTTTCCACTGTGGAAAAAGGAGACCAGGTTGCTCTCTCTTAACAGATTTCCTATGTAAGAGGCCACATGCCCCAATCTGAGCAGGAGACCAGGCTTTCTCTGCAAACAGTACTGACTGTAGACTCCCTTGGTTCCTTCCATCAGTCTCACGGACTCACCCATGGCCTCTACCCTCTCATGAACCTAGTAAATCACACTGTGTGATGCAAAGAGAGGGAACCCTAGCCCTGGGATGCACCCAGAGGCCCCACCTCTCGACAATGGGCTCCAAAGGGGCTCTCTTCCCCTACCCCATGTTCTTATCCACGCCCCTGCCTCCAAGTCCCTTTCAGGCCACTTCCCAAGGACAACGCCAAGTGAGTGGCTTACATCACTCCATGCTGCACACAGATGATAAAATCCAGTGTCCAAACAGAACTGTAAGTGTTCTGTGTGTCACTTACCCTTAACAGAAAAACTCAACATGCTATGGTGCATCTACCCTAGCCCCCCAGATCCACTGTCTCAATTTGTACATCTCTGCCCTCTGCAAGCTACCTCTGGGTCCCCAGGTTCCAGCAACTGTGCTAGCCTTTTCTTATTAACAAGAAAGAGCTCCAGAAGAGATGAGCCAAAATTCTCACTCTCTCTCTCCCTCCTTCCCCTACCCTCTCCCTCCCTTTCCCTTCCTCTCTCTTAGGGAACCAAAAAATATGAAGTTTTAAAATCCCTTTCCATACACAATACTCTATGGAGGTACAGATGAGATAGCACCAACATGGCTATGAATGAGGAAGAGAATAAAGAAGCACTCATAGAAATTTAGAATAAGAAAACAAAAAATTCAATCCAAGGGTTATAAAATTAAATCACAAAAATTGCCAGGAAAGGAATTTCTAAAAATACATGACAGAAAACAAGAGTGAAGATAGAAGGGTATGTGATATTAAGAATATCCGCAGACCATTCCAGGAAGTCCAACATCTGGCCCAAAAGGAGTCCCAGAGAATAGCGAAGAACAGAGGGAGGGAAAAATCAGAAATGATGCCAAGCATTAAGGACAGAAAGACACATGAGTCTCCAGATAACTGGCCGCTCAAGAAGTCCCTGGTACAATGGAATTTTTTAAAAAGTCCACACCAAAGTTATTATCTGTTATTATAAAGCCCTTTATCATCATACAGTTCTAAGAGTCCAAACATGGGGAAACTTTCCTGCATGGCAGGTGGATGGGTGCTGCATTCCCAAGGGGTGAAAATCAACAAACTCAGACTTCTCAACTGCACCACAGGGGCACTAGTCACAAAGCATAGCATCCTCAAAGCTCAGAAAGAGTTGTATAGAACCCCACATAGCCCAACTACAGACAGACTCCTGATCCACTGAGCCCGAGACCAAGTCAGGCTGCATGGTCCTGAGACGCTTCCAAAATTCATGGAAGCATGATACAGGAAGGACAAGCAAACACCCACTACCATGGGACTGGTTTAAAACCCACAGCACATGTACACAGTACAATAGAATAGCCCTGCAAAATGCCATGGAGACCATCTCTACACATCTCTACAGAGCAAGCACCAGGAGCTAACAGAAAGACAAAAGAAGGCAATCATAAGCTACCTGCCATTCAGCTAAACAGGAGCTGGCAGGAACATGCACGCACACACACACACACACACACACACACACACACAGGCAGGCACACCTGCACATACCTATCATGTTTTAAGTGAAATGGGGAGGACACAAGACTCAGAGCCGGGCTTCTCTCATTCTACTTGTCCTGCACAGCTAGTTCTGGAACTCTGTAAATGTTGTTCATAATTACTTTTTTTTTTTGAGACTGGGTCTCGTGACATAGTCCAAGTTGGCCTCCAACTTATGTAGCCAAAGCTGGCCTCAAACTCATAGTGATCCTCCTGCCTCAGGTTCCTGAGCATTGAGATTACAGGCATGAGCCACCATGCCCAGTGCTCTAAAAGCCAATCAAAACCCATTCATCTCTAAAATTCAAAAGCAAAATGAAAC
The DNA here is from genome assembly GCF_000276665.1 of Chinchilla lanigera. NCBI lineage: Eukaryota > Metazoa > Chordata > Mammalia > Rodentia > Chinchillidae > Chinchilla > Chinchilla lanigera. The sequence goes on from NW_004955546.1 coordinate 2,610,708, forward strand.
AAACCTAAATTTCCCTCTAATTGGTGGTGTAATTGTGTAAGAAGGTATTATTTCAAATGACTTAAAGCACAATTTCACCTTACATCCCTAGAGGAGTCCACCCTAAGAATAAAAGTTGGGATTACACAATATATTTCTATACCAAAGCACTGCACTGCACCCAAAAAACTACCTACAATTTTTGTGTATCAGATAAACATTTTTTGTAAAGATTGATGGAAAATGCTTTTAATTTAAAACTATATTCAGTAATCACTTGTTAGTAATAACATTAATAATGTGTATTATTAGGAACCAAAGTTGTTGGCATGATACACAAATATAAAACCAAAGAAGTTCAGTAGCATCCTCTGCTCACTTTGCTGAATTTCCAGCATGAAATGCTGAGGTTTTCTCTTCAAAGAATAACTACACAGTTCTAGCTCTATCCACTGAAAGCCTGAAAGCCCGGCTGTGGAATGTGGGTACAGTCTCTAAACGCTGCCTCCCAGGGGAAGCTGGGCGTGTCAGCTGCTCATCACCTGCTCCAGGCCACACAGCCAGCAAGCTCCCATTAGGGTCTGAATTCAGCAGTTCTCAACTCCAGTGTGTAAATAATGCAGGAAGCTAGGACGATTTTCTTGCAGCTGCCTGGCAGGAAGCAAGGTGGCAACAGAGAAGTAAAGCCAAGCACTTCCTGAGATGACAAAGGATGTGCAGGAAACAAGGATAGAGGCCTATAAAGGCAAGCAGTGCCTTTATGTAATAACATTAATAATGTATTAGTATTATTAGGAACCAAGATTGTTGGCATGATATACAAATGTAAAATCAAACAAGTCCAGGGTGTCTGTCTGTGAAGCAGCCGTCTGTGTTGCTCCCTGTAATAAGCTTTTATTTTACTTTCGCCCCAAGCTGGCCCACATGTGATGTGTATCTCATGTGTGACAAAGAAGCCAGCCAACCAGAGAGAGAGGAACCAGGGCTAAGTAAACGGTGCCGTGGTTGGGTGGGAATTATGAGCTTGGATTCCTGGTCACACCCGAAGGCGGGAAGCCTCTGAGGTGCTGTCAGAAGCTGGGAACCAACCTGTAGCTGCCCTAGCCAAAAGAACAGCAACCTGGACATCAACAGGAGCAATGGCAATAACTCAAGACATCATCAAACGCCAGAAATCCATGCATTCACACAAACATTTGGGGGTAGAAAATGACATCATGGGCTATGTGTGGCCCTGCTAAAGACCCTCCAGGAGTTTAAATAAAAAAGAGTTACTTACACAGCCTGCCTTTCTGGCACGTACTCTATCTCCGTGACAATTTGTGGGAACAACTTTCCTGCAGAAGGATTCCAGCTAATAAGGAAGGGATGACAAGATAGGAACAGGAGGAACTTGTACACCATAATCAAAGTGAAAGTAACACACAGCCCCTCCACCGCAAAGAGAAAACAATCAGACATTATATGCCATTGGAAACACCACACATCCTGCAGACGGGTATTTCCCTTTAAGAGACAGGGTCTTGTTATGTTGCCCACGCTGGCCCCAAACTCCTGGGCACAAGTGATCCTCCTGCCTGAGTCTCCCAAGAAGCTCAGAACTGCACGTGTGTATCACTATGTTCAGTTTAAGAAATATTCTTCCAACAAAAATAGACCTTAATCAGATCAAATCTCTAAAATTAAAATGTTTACATGAACATAAAGGTGGGAAATGTTAAATTATTACACTGGGATAAATTCAGCAAAATTCTGTGGGAGTCCGAGGTCTCTCCGTGGTGCCCAGGAGAAAACGGCGAGAGAATATGGAAAATAAAAACAAGAGACGATAGCCAGGGTCAGGTGGAGTTACCTTTGCCTGATGAGCAAGAGGACTGACTCCAACAGTAGGGGCGTTTATTTTATACACTTGCAAAGCAGTATCATGGGAGATAATGTTGCCTAGCAACTAAGACTAAGACTAAGACTAAGACTAAGACTAAGACTAAGACTAAGACTACAGCTGTAATTGTCCAAGTAGGATACTTTTTTCAATACTGAGGTAGCTTGACTGCCTGAGGCACTCTGGATCAGTCCCACCCTCACACACCTGACCAACAACCAACTCCAGAGGCTCCCAACAAAATTCAAAATATGAGAACTATGCCAGATAAACAACATGATTTCTCCAATAAATATACTTCCAGAACAAAAAAAGAAAGGGAACTAATAGGTAAAAGATATTAAAAGAAACACATCAACTGAATGTAACGTGTAGACCTTGTTCAGATCCTGAAAAATGAGTCAAAAACAAAAATTAAAAAAGTGTAAAATAACCTTGGGATGATAATGGTACAGTGATTAGTTCTAAGAAAACAGCCATGCTGGATGCAGTGACGCATGCCTCTATTCCTAGCTACTCAGGAGGCTGAGGCAGGGGGATTATGAGTTTGACGCCACAGAAGGCAACTTAGTAAGCCTCTGTCTTATAAAATAAATAAATAAATAAAAGGCACTGGGGATATCGTTCAATGCATGGCCCTGGGTTCACACCTGCCCTGGACTGAAAAGAAAACAAAAAAGCAGACTTTATCTAACAGTGAAAAGACTGAAATATTTATAAATGATACAACAAAAATGCACTCCAAAAATGCAGGGGGACGAGGATGAAAGGAAACAACAGAGGCATGAGGGCTGCCAGCTGGCGACATAGCATATTTGTCCCCTACTTTCCTACGTGTTGGAAACTCCACTTTTTCTGAAAGCTGGATGAATGACTGTACACGTGCACACTGTCAGTGCTGCCAAAACCTGGAGCTTTCCAGGAATTCCTGCTTTGTGGCATGGGGCCTCTGCAGCTGTCAGCAGGGGCGCTGCTTGAGTTCCTCAGCTGCCTGCCCCTCGGCTTATACCCTCAGTTCTCTATCGCTACCTCAGTGCTCACAGCCTGCCACATGAGAGGTGCTTGATGGATGCCAAGGCCCACAGCTCTGATTTACTGATCCAACTCACAGGAAAGGAAGAGCTGGCTCCACAGTGGAGCCAAGCACAAAGCCTGGGTTCCACCCTCTGTACTGCAGAGGAAGGAGAGGGAGACAGAAGCAAGTACAAAAAAAGAAAGTAAAAACCCCAAAGCTCTGCACTTCATCTTTTACACCTATATACCACCCGAAGACCCTTATTTTTCTTGTGGTAACAAAAACATATCACATCAAATTTACCAAATTACTGTATCCATGTTTAAATGCAAGAGTTCAATAGCATTAGGTATATGCACATTGTTGTGAAATGAACCCAGAACTTTTCCATTTTACTGAAATGACAACATATGACTGAAAAATATGGTGAATGTTTAAAATTTTTTAAAACTTGATTATAGTAAAAATAACACATCACTATTAACTCCCTTCAAAACACTCCCCCACTGCTTCAAACACACTCATCACGTCATTCTCACCACCTTTCTGCAGCAGCTCTAAATTCTTTCTTGAGGGGCCACGGATGCAGCTCAGGGGCATAAGTGCCTGCCTGGCAAGCACAAGGTCCTGAGTTCGATTCCCAGTACAAAAAAATAGTTCTTTGATGTGTCTTTAGTTGCGCTGTCCTGGCTGACTCAGTATCCTGAAGTGATTCAAAACACTGACCTTTCATGGACACCTGACTATGAGGACAAGCCAGAAGTTGCATGGTGCCAGATCCAGTGAGTAAGTTGGATGATGACTCAGGAAAATGTATTAATGAGCCTGCCTTTCTGCTGGATGGCACCAGGCAGCAGCATTCACAGCAGTTTTTATCACACCTCACAAAGGAGCACTCCCCAGCTGCTCCAGAAAGTGGCAAGAAGGACTGGGTGAATGTGTTTGAAGTGAGGCAGAGAATTTTGAGGAGGATTAATGACAATGTGCCTCTCACCATAACAATTTTTTAAATGTGAACATTCACTGTAATTTCAATCACACCCTGTATACTTACTAAAACATCAAAAGTTGCTTCTTCTTTTTCCCTTCCTTCTTGCAATGCTGGATAGAACCCAGGGCCCCCACATGCTAGGCAAACACTCTGCCACCAAGCCACACCACAGCCCTAAGATGCTTATTTTTAATATTCTTCAGCTTTGCGCAGACTATCCTGCACATGCCTCTGGTTACCACAGAAGCACTCAATGTGTCATTCTCCTGATAATCTGCTCTGTAAGTCCTTAGCACAATCACAGCAGGTAGGAAAGGCACCTAGTCTGCAGTGTCTGCAGTGTGACTGCAGGCTGGGTGCAGCTCAGCGGTAAGGTGCATTCTCTGCACAAGCAAGGCTCAAGGTTTGATCTCTAGCCCTGCAAGGAAAAAAAGGTAGAAGAGAAAAAACCATGCTTGTGCACAGAAAGCAAGAAAAGCCTGGAATGGAGTGAGGGGTCAAGAGACAGAAAGGTGGATCTGCAGTTACGAGGACACAGCACGAGCTCCTGACGCTGACTCCTGATGGCCATATTCAATGGAGGCTGACTGCCCCGTTAGGTGCCCGCAACAGGATGACCCCAGTAAGCACCAGAGCCAAAAACCAGGTTCCTTGGATCAAGTACCTAGGGACACCATGCCTCATTCAACAGCCTTAGTTAAAGCTGCCTATGCATGCGTACAAAATAATAAAGATCAGTGAGCTGTCAATTTGGTAACAATAACTTAGCTAGATATGTAAGAAAAATTAACCCTGTTACTGTTGTTACTACAGTTCTAGTTAACTTCGTATTAGATGAACTCTTAATCATTCCTTTTTCAAAATCACTTCCACACAACAGTATTCTTCCTAAGCACAGTTCCCAGATGGAGCCCACGCTGGGACCATTTCAGGAGGACACAGGCATTCACACACAGCCTGGGATATGGCAGTGCTATGCTAACCAAGGGCCTATCTACAAAGAGGAACCAGAACTCTTGGAGGGCTGGGGGTAAAGGGACACTCACTCTAAAGCAGGAGTCCAGGTGTGAACAAAAGAAAGGAACAGAGCATAGAGGCAGGGTCTCCACTCACCCTCTACTACCCCCCACAAAGCAAGGAGCTGTGAACTGGGCTTAAGACACTTCCCCAAGAAGCCCTGCTGAGCAGTACCACTTCCTCGGCTCAGCTGCACAGGAAGCAGCAGCTGTCAACACAGGCCTGACAGTAGCCAGGCAATAACAGCCACCCTGGCGGCTATAGCCATGACAGTTGTCCGGCCAACACGGATGGGTGCACCGACGACAAGAAAGGGGCTGCACTGCTGGTGTCAGGCACAAGGTGGCTGCTCTTGGGTCTCAGACCTGCTTCGGCACAGCAGGCTGGGGTCCAGGCGCACGCACACACGAATGTGCACACACATAATGTGTGTGCAACAGCTGACTAACCACAGTGAGAAACTCACTTTTTCTACATTAACTGGTTTTCCTCTTTTACAATCATACAGGACCACAAATAAAACTTCCATCCTGAAGAAATAAAATATATATGAGGTATAACAGATTGAAGCCTAAAAGGAAGAAGGTGGTAACACCTGCAAGACTTAACGCAAAATTTATAATAAAGTCAAAATTTGTGCCTTGCTTTTTAAAAACTCAAATAAATACTCCAAGTAAATGGGTCTCACCAAAAGTGTGGCTTAATTGTAATAATTTTGTGTCAATGTAAGCCATTCAGGAAGAATGTAAATCAGGAAAAGATAAGCGTCAGTGGCCCTGTCCTAGGTGGCCTTGTCCTAGTGGCCTGGAAATCAAAAATTAGTGAGCTTGCTAAAATGTGGAAGCAACCCAAATGTCCATCCACTGAGGATTGGATAAGAAAATTGTGGTACTTTTATATAATGGAATATTACTCAGCTGTAAAGAAAGATAAACTCGAGGCTTTTATAGGTAAATGGTCACAACTAGAGACCATACTCATAAGTGAAATAAATCAAACATACATGTGCAAGCACCGCATTGTTTCACTAGTGTAAAACCTGAAAGAGTTAATTTAAACTAGGAGATATGATAGGCATTGTGAATTGATCGGAAAGCAGTCAAAGGAAAAGGGCAACTGGGATGTGGGAAAAGAGAAGGGAAAGAAGGAGAAAGTCTGTATGTATGTATATGCAGGATAGTCAACATGGCTGTGCTACTGTCTTGTATTTCTTTGCTGAAAGAAACTGTCAGTGAGTCCTTGGTTGATCAGTACTGCATGTCTATATGTTTTCATGAGAAACCACTTTGAAGATATCAATATGGAATACAACAAGCATTGTTAATTCCCTACCACTTTGTTTGTAACTCTGTACTGTCTGTACTGTTCCTTTGCTATTTTGTAAAATGTTGTCTGTCTGTTAATATTTTCCTTTTATTTTTAAAATTCAAAAAACAAACAAACAAACAAAAAAATTAGTGAGCTTTCGTAACTGGAACAGGCCCAGAGCAGAGCAGCACACAGACAGAGAAGACGATTCAGAGGCAGGAACCTGGTCTGAGACCTGTGTTTGACACCATGCTGGGGAGCCTGCACAGGACACACCACAGGCAACTTCCACCTGCATACACCAGCCAACTAAAGCACGCTCGAAACATGTGGGGTGGTGCTCTGGGGAGCCACAGGTGGAGGCCACAGCAAGCCCAGCCCCAGGCTGTGTGCCCTGACTCCACCAGCTCTTGGGACCATTGGGGCTCTGGGTCTCTCCCAGCACCCCCCACCCGTGTGCAACTCCACTGACACAGACGACAGATGTGGTAAGTGCTCTGCAGACACAGGGCAGTGTGCAGGTGATGGCTCAGTGTGTGCCACTCACTGTGACATTTTCAGCTGACCTCACAGTACAATGAACTTTTAAGGATGATCCCTAAAGCCATGTCTTCTACAGCTAATTCATACACCTAAGAATTTGTTTTCACACAGTTGAAAATGCTCGTATAGATATTGATGTTTCAATAAACACAAGCATCAAATCTCAGAGAGCAAAAACTATCAATACGACTGCAAACTGCATTTCCTCCTTGGCTAGACTCCCAGAACCAAAGAAATTCCAAGAATGCTTAGACTCAATGGTTTCTACAGAAGAATAAACAGCATAAAAATCTGTAATTCACTGAACTTATTTCTGTAACAAATCTGTAAGATTAGAGGTCTGTTTAAAATGTTATTTTACTTTTGCAATGAGTCCGCAAACATTTGTAACAGCTTATAATTTTCAACCTGTCATCATGGCACCCAGCCTAGGCAGGCCTCTGGGACAGGGCAGCTCCCAGCACCCTTCCTCTCCCCAGCACACACAGACAGGCAGCTCTTCCAAGAACAGGCCACCGGCTGGGGACAGGCTCCCTGACCGGGCAGATGGGTGGAATCTGGACACACTGGCAGGGATCCAGACACACACTCACAGGGACGAACAGCTGCAAGGGTACACTCAGAAAGCAGCATCCTCCAAGACTACCGGCAAGGCCATGGCTATTGGGAGTTAGGAACTAGGGAACAGAAGATACAAAGTATAGAAAAGATAATGTAAGGACAAGAAAGCCTTGGGTCTGAATTGAGACGTGGGGCAGATAGGAGAGAACAGCAGAAAGGCAACCAACAGCATAGCTGCTCCCATAGCCGGTCAGAGTCAACATCAGAAGAAGTACAAATGGACAGCAAATACATGTTGGAGAAAGTAAACTATTGTCTTGCAGATTTTGTTTAGAGTAGAGACTACTTCCTCTCTCCTCCTAGCTACTAAACTCATCTTCAGCCTTTTTTATTTTGAGGGAGAGCCTCACCAAGTTTCCTAGGCTGGCAATGGACTGCAGATCTCTTGCCTTAGCCTCCCAGATAACTGAGGTATAGGTATGTGCCCCACCGCACCTGGCTTGGAACAGGATTTTGAAGGCAAACAGGTCTGCAGAGCCTACAATGAACTTCCTAGCAGACAGTCACTACGTGGGAAAAAAATGCAAATGGCTTTACAGATTATTTTTATCATGTGGACAACAAAAACCAAAGAAGTTTCGATAGTTGGACAGACCAAGAAATGACAGGCAGAGAAGTACAGAATGAGGACATGGATTCAGATCACAAAGAAAACAATACTGTAAATAAGTATTTCACTAGTAGAAATGCTACAAAATGTCATGTTCTAACTAGGTTGGAAAGTGTTATTAGGTTCTTGCCAGGGGTGAAATCTATTGAAGAATGCCAACAATGCAATTCTGTGCTGGAAATTGTTTGTAACAGATGAATTGGAACTAGAATTGATAAATGACCAATTACAACAGAACAACAGTATATATCTGACCAAAGAACTCCACAAAAGAATTCTGGACTAGACTGGTGAACAGACAGGTAAAACATTACAAGAACTTCCTCACAAAATAGCAAGACATCAAGTACATCCTACAAAGAAAGACATATGCTGACTGTAAGCAATACTTGTATATGGAACATGCTATTTTTATGTGTCATAGGTGTCATAATTGAAGTGAAGATTATTTTGTGGTAGAGTTTCATTTTTATTTTTATCTTACTTCACATAGGAACTTAATTGTGCTGTTTTTAGATTTCATAAACAAAAAAACTGATGTTGAAAATGTTGACTTTTCTATAAGCACTAAGTAAGTATTAATAGTACTTTATTTTATTGATATTTCATTTTCCTGGTAGTTAGGAATGCTTTGAAGGTTCTTTTTTTCACTTTTGGTAACCTGAGATACTGTGTAAGAAAGCCAAGAGGAAAGGCCAGTCACAGAGGAGGTGGCCCTGAGACAAGAGAAAGAGACAGAGACAGAGAGACAGGGTGGGCAGTGGGGGGCATAGATATTCAGTCATTTCAGCATCCCAGCTGAGCCTAGCTTCTCAGTAGGGACCCATGAGGTATGAGACATGTGAGTGGCCACTTTGGATGTTCCAACCCAGTTGAACCCTCAGATAATCCTGTGGCCAACATCCTACAGTGTGGGAGAATTATTTAGAGTTGTAAGCAATAAAGTGCTCCTTGTTTTAAGCCATTACATTTTAGGATAATTGTTATGTAGCAATAAATAACAAAATGGTGGGAGAAGGGATCTTGGGCTGTGAGGCACATGATGTAAACTTCACTTTCACTCAACTCTCTGATTTTGAAATGACTGATTTTTCAGTCTCTTTCCCTCCTTTTCTCTCTCTCTCCCTGCCTCCCATCCTCCTGTCCTCTCTCTCTCTCTCTCTCTCTCTCTCTCTCTCTCTCTCTCTCTCTCTCTCTCTGTGTGTGTGTGTGTGTGTGTGTGTGTGTGTGTGTGTGTTAGGGACTAAACCCAAGGCCTTGGGCATACTACACAAGTAGCTATACTTCTAGCCCACTGCTGCTCTCTTTGTACTTAAGATTTAGGGGCCTCTGTAGTTTAGAAATTTATTAGCTCAAATTTATCAGTTGATATTGACTGTATAACCTAACTGTAACATTCAAGAATTTTACCCTGATATAGTTCAAGCATAAAATTTGGCACTGTGATGATCCATAATTCTTTGGTCTAGTATCTTAACTCTAGCTAGAAAACTTTTCCATCAAGCCTTTGCTTTATCTAGGAAATTTTCTCTATCGTTTTCTGTAAAGTCTGTTTGCCATTTTTGAGAAGTAGAACTATAATTCCTTCAGCACAATTCCTCCAGTAGATATAATATGGACCACTATTCAAGTCATTCTTGCCTGGTAATGATTCTGACAAGATTTTAATGTTCCCAGCCTTAACACACTAAAATAAATAAAGGGCTTTCAATTGGCAGATTTTGCTGGGTTCTCTATAACCTTCCTTCTAAAAGCTCATTACAGTTTAGAGATGGAAATGTGTAATATCCTTGAAACGCAACGCTGATGAACAACATGTTCAGACTGTAAGAACTTACTAGACACAATAAAATCTATACAATTAGAATAATTTAAACAGAAATGTTCCTTAAAAATAAATATGGGTGTTTGACACCCACCTTATGCTCCTTTTCTAGAAACTTAACTTTACACATGAAGCTACAGTCAAAAAGTTTCAAGCAATGGTAAGACATATTTAAATAGGCAAGGAAAACACAGCAGAGACAGGAGAAGAACACAGTGGCAGTCCCTCCCAGTTCCTTCGGGTAAAGCAATGTCATCTGCACACACAGGATAGAAATCTCGGTCTCTGCGATGAAAACGGCACCTACTGAACCCATCTAAATATGCCCACAGATAATTAAATCAGTCCCAAAGAAAGGAATCAAAGTACTTCTCCTTTTACTCTTTTGTTTTAGGGGATGTATACATTTTACTACTGGTAGCTGGTTTCAGATGTGTGCTGGATATTTAAAAAAGGTGTCAAATGAGCCACGAATGCTGGTGGCAGGGGCACCTGGAAAGAAGCTAAGTGGGGCTGGGGGACAGGGAACACTTGTCCAAAAATTCAGAGCAAACTACTCCCTCCATATAGCCTACAGAATGGGAAAAGTTTGCCTGCAATTCCTTAGACAGATATCTAGACTGTATAAAGAATTCAAAAAAATTAAGCCCCCCAAAATAAAAGACCCAATCAAAAAATGGCCAACCAAAATGAATACATGCTTCACAGAAGAAGTAGAAAGGGACAATACAAGAAAAAATGCTAACTTCACTGGCCAGAAGAGAAATGCAAATTAAACCAACACTAGAATACCATTTTACTCCAGAAAGAAGGGCCATCATCGAGAAATCAAACAATAACCAATGCTGGGGGAGCACCTTTCTACATTGTTGGTAGTAATATAAACTAGTAAAGCCACTATGGAACCAGTATGAAGATTCCTCAAAATACTAAAAGCAGAAATTCTATTTGACCCAGCTTTTCCCCTTCTAGGAATCTTCCTGAAAGAGTTAAAAGTGATCACACTACAATGATCCATACATACAGTACTATATCCCAGTTTATAGCAGTACAACTTATAATACGGTTAAATCTTAGAAACAGCCTATATGTCCATCAACAAATGAATCAATACATAAAAATGTGGTATTTAGACACAATGGAGTACTACTCAGCCATAAAGAATAAACTTAAGGCATCTGTGGGTAAATGGATGCATCTCACGACCATAAGGTTAAGGGACATAAATAAGACCCACAAGTTTAAATACTACATGGTTTGTCTTAACCAAAATATAAGCCCAAAATATAAATAAAGAGCAAAATAAAAGATACATAACAGAATGTAAGGTGCTCTTATCCAAATGGGAAGAACAAGAGAGAAGAGATGGGGAGGGGGGGGAAAGGAACGAAGAAGAAAAAATAGCAATACAGCTTTTGCAAATGGGAAGGAAATGAGTTGAAGGAAGCAGGGAGGAATGAGACAGGGAGGGCATGATGTACATGTACCAACGATGTAACTATCATCGACTGCAAACATAGTACAAAAATCTCCCCATCCGGTATGTAAAATAAAGAGGTATTTTTGTCTCTGGTAAAACCAAAGTGCCCTTGTGGATACAGATGGATGGCACAGCTTGCTGAGAAGTGGGCCTTCCCTGGGGGGGATGAGTCCAGCAGGGCGGGACATGCCTTGCCCACTGAAGGTCTGCACAATACTACCGTGCAAGGGCTAGGGGAGAACACCTTCTCCTGGGAGGAATCCACACCCTTTTTTGGTCTGGGGACACGCTCCTGCTGGGTCACAGGGCCACACATGGTGGCTGGCATCACCAATACTGTCTTCCAAACTGTCTTCACCCTAAGGAATGCCACTCCCACGGCAGTGAGTCTGCACCTGCCCCTTCTGCCATGCTGCAAATTCAACTCATCGGTGACCTCCTGAAGCCTTCCTCTGGGCTCCCAGCTCTCCCTCCACCACTTCACATCATGAATGGATGGAGAAAGCCTCAGGATATGAAAGACTCACGTTCTTCTGCCAAATGAGAATCTGTCAGCAACTTTGCCATAGAGCCAAAATCATCACTACCATGCCATAAAAGCCATTGGTGTCACAGAGCCACTCCTGATATCCTCAGAAGCTTCACAAAGTACAACACGGATCCTTGTTCCTCTTCCTCTGGAGATTGCATGCCTGGGTCAGCAAAAGCCTCTAGGGCAAGCTCTGCCAGCACTAACCCTGGGGAACGCCTTCCTTCTCCTAGGGAGCAGCAGACCCAGCCCAGCTAGACCATGTGCACACAGTCAGCACCACATAGAGAAGCCAATCCTGGCACCTGCAGACCTAGAATTCCCCATCTGTCACACCCTGATGTCCCTGTACCCAAGCACAATTCCTGCACCTTCATCATTCTTCTGGAAAGTCAGCCCTTCTAGACTTCTCCTAAGTGCCAAAGACATCCCAAAGAAGCCTAAGGTGCTGCTTCGTATCACTGACTGGGCGAAGAAGCCAAGTGACGTGGGCCTGAGCCTGGTAGCAGGAGTGGGCAGCAGTGGACAGACTCCCTGTTCAGGTGGCACTGGCAGCAGGGGCAGCAGCCTGACCCAGAGCCTTGTTTCCTCCCAATCAGGCAAGAGTCTGTCCTCACTGACCCTCATTCCTGAGCCTGCAGGCAGGCCACTGCCTGTGCTGAGGGTTAGCTGGAGTCACCCCACTCCCACATCCTGAAGAAGACCTGCTCAGGTTCCTGAGGGAAACATCTCCACACAAGGTCTACCGTCCTATCACAGCCTAATTGTGAAAACAGATCTGCACAGTAAAAGTGACCACATACACACAAGCAGTTCTGTGAGAATCAGGAGAAAGAATGAACCAGGCCCTGTCCTTACCCTCCATACAGATAGCATAACTACTAAACCCAAAGTATTAAATACTGACACAGAAAGCTCTGAAATAAAAGGGATTTTACAAGGAAGAAATAACAAAAAAGAGCCACACATAAGTTTGAAAAATAAAGCATTGCTTTTAGAAATTAAAAATATAATGAATAAAAGCAGATAAGTTCATTAAACAGATTAGACAGAGCTAAAGAAGGAGTACCAACTAGATGCAGATTTAAAGATATTACTCAGCACTAGGAACTGAAAACATTTTAAAAGATTAACAGACACCAATAGCAGACTGATGTACAATCACCTATGGTGCGACCGCCTGTGGCCTGAGTCCCGGGTGGACAGAGACAGTGGACAGGATCCATGTGTGGAGAGATGCATATTGGGAATTATCGGAAACAGATGAAGAACTTGAGTCCAGATCGAAGAAACACAATGTATACCAACCACGATAAGTAAGACGCCTACACTGAAACACACTGGAGCAAAGTGCGAAGCAATGATTTTTAAACAGCCGGAGAGGAAAGGCAGATACCACAATGAGCCCTCACTGTAAGACTCCTCCCCACAATAACAAAGCCCGGATGACAGCAGAGTATTCGGAGAAAACTTGTCAACTATCACTGTCATCCACGGAGGTATGCCCTTCAAGAATGAAGATGAAACACAGATATCTCCAGCTAAACAGAGTTTAGGGCTAGCAAATCATCACTAGAGAAACTTTCAAAAATACAGAGTAGAAAAGGAGGAAATGCTCAAACCGGAGATAGGAGACCCAAGAAAAACAGTTATAGCCACAAGTACCAACAAACATGCTCGCAAAGGAAGGAACATTTCCCATGCTAAAAGCAGTAATAGCAGTTTGCAACAGGGAGAAAAAAATCGAAAAGTCAGGATTTAAGTAAAGAGCATAAGGAAGGGGAGGTCATTGGAGTTAAGGCACTTCAAAAAGTCTTTGTATTTCCCTGGACAGAAGTTAAATATGGCTAATTTTCAACTCTGTTAATTTAAAAGTAAATAGCTCACCATGAAAAATCTTCCAAGCCAACCCTAAGAAAATGAGAAGCATGAAAATTTTGTTTTCCACCAAGGAGAACAGGCAGAGTATAGCTCCACAGCACAGTGCTGTACAGTACCTGCCTAGCATTTGCAACACCTTGGACTCCATCCCCAGTACAGCAGGAAAAAAAGAAAAACCAAGTAAATATTAGCCAAAAGAGAACGAAGGGAATAAAGCCTTATTTCAGCTGTTACACTACAACTGAGAGAAAGTTGAGAAAACATGGTCTTAATGTGTGAACAGGGTGGAACTCTCAATTGAGAAATGAACACTATAAGCTACTCAGGAGGCTGATGCAAGAGGATCACAAATTCAAGGCCAGCCTGGCAACTTAACCAGACCATGTCTCAAAACAAACTTTTTTAAAAGGGATGTGGTTTTGAAACTACATCCTAGATAAACTGACAACAAGAGAAAAATCTTGACCGTACCTAAGAGGAAAACAGTGACAGGATCAACAACATGAATGACAGCTGATTTATTTAATCAGGAAAACATAAAAAGAAGTCAAGAAAATGATGTAACACTACCTGTAATGATAAAACTATTAGCCTAGGGGATACAGCTCAGTGGCACAAGTGCCTGCCTGGCAAGCACAACGTCCTGAGTTCGACTCCTGGTACCAAAACACACAAAAATTTTAGCTGAAAACGTAAAACATCCTTCAAAAATAAGAACTAAGAAAACAGGAATGAACAATACTCATCACAGCATATGACACCAGACAAAAACTAGCATCTACCAGAAGATGTGAAATGCACAGAAAGTGGTAAATATGTGGATAAATGTCAACAGCTTGGGCCAGGGACAGCGCCGAGATGGAGCACTTGCTAGCAGTGCCTGCCATGGTGGAGTGCTTGCTAGCATTCTTTCTCCTACCCTCTGTGGAAGACACAGATTGCTTAAGGCAAGAATAACAGTTACCATCAGGCTTATAAGGTAGGTATTTATATATGTAAACAATAGTACAGTGAACAGGATGGGAATGGTTCTACCTTACTGCAGAGTTCTTTCATTTTACAAGAAGTGGTATAATCTTTAAGTAGTCAGGGACAAGTTAAGGAGGCATGCTCTAATTGCAAGTACAACTACTAAAGAAGTCACAGAACAGAGTAATAAAAATATAAAATCGGCCCTAAAGAGCTGAGGGAAAGAGTAACAGGAACACACAACATATACATACCCACATGAACACAAATAGCAAACCAGTAGGTCTTGATTCTCATTCACAGTTATGAACCTGAATTAGCAGATATGGACACATGTTCCTTGGGGATGTACTGAACCAGGTTCCTGCGAACCACTGTGTTTGTACGTTGTTAATTTATCTACACTGCACCAGCACCAACGACACAGCCCAGTCAGGGTGCAGCTTACGCTCACACAGGTGTTTCCTCCAGGGGGTATAGCTCAGCCTCCTGCACTCAGCAATACTGGCCAGCACTCAGTCTGGAACTGGGGACTGTTCCTAACAGCAGGCCATCAAGGAAAAGGTACAAACTGAAGAAAGTGGCACTGGGCAGCCTGGGAAAAGCACCCTGTAGACAGTGCCAGAACTGAACCAGGAAGGCAGAGAGCCCCCTTATGCAACCCCAGCTGGGAACACACATGCCCAAAGCATTCAAATATAGATTTTTATTTGTTTGTTTTGAGACAGGGTTTCACTATACAGTTCAGGCTGGCCCTGAACTCACTTTGTAGCCCAGGCTGGCCTTAAAGTCACAGCAATCCTCCTGCCTCAGCCTCCTGAGTGCTGGGATTACACGCACACACCAGTAAGTATTTATTTATTTTTTTTTTTGGTTTTTTTGGTTTTTCTCCGGTACCGGGAACCAAACTCACGACCTTGCGCTTGCCAGGCAGGCGCTTTGCCGCTGAGCTAAATCCCCAGCCCCTCACACCAGTAAGTATTGATTTTGAAGGAACAAATCAACTTTGCGATTTTTATGAATATGGAAACCTCCAAAATTAGATCAACTGTATAATTATTAAGAATATTAATATAAAGTGACTAAATCAAATCAGACTTAGAAGGAAATCGGCCCAAC
Organism: Chinchilla lanigera; assembly: GCF_000276665.1. Classification (NCBI taxonomy): domain Eukaryota; kingdom Metazoa; phylum Chordata; class Mammalia; order Rodentia; family Chinchillidae; genus Chinchilla; species Chinchilla lanigera. Next base: position 2,626,477 of record NW_004955546.1, read on the forward strand.
TGTATCACATGTATGAGAAGTACACTTGAATATAAAAGAGGTTGGAAATGATGGAAAAAATGTTCCAACAAACACTAATGTAGTGTGGTAAACACAGCACCTTCCTCAGCTGACACACACAATGGAATTTTTAAAAACAAATAGCCACAGAGCTAGTCAGTAAGTTACACTCATTAGCCTACCCTTTCTGAGAAAGAAAATGCACAGTGCAGATGGCTTCCCTAGTGAAACCTACCAAACACATGAGGAAGGCATACAAAGGAAACAATTTCCAACTCACTTTCCAACTCAAATAAACCCATTACCAAAATTTACAAAAAGAATTACAACTAGTACGCAATCACAGTTCATAACCATAAGACAAAAACATCCTTAGCAAGAGAATGGAAAATTCAAAATCAGTAATTTATAAAAATAATAATATATCATGACCATGCAGGGTGGCGGTCTGTCCCAGGAATACAAAGTTTGGATTAACACATTCATGATGGGCTGTAATTTGTATGTCTTGCTGCCAGGTGGCTTGAACCACTGGTAGGTAGTACCTGCATGACTATCCCATGTATGACTGTAACACTTCCACCACCGGTGGTACAAACCATCTGATGGGGCAGACATGCATGTACCACCAGTGTGGTAAAGTTAGTTACCACACGGAACTGTCACGCAGGTTCCACAAGTAGAGCAAGCTGGAGGGAACCTGTTAATACTTGAGTCAATGTCATTTACCACAAATAACATGGGCCACAAAAACATGTGAGCAAAGCTCAACATCCATTCTGAGTTTAAAACAAGACACAACCAAACAAAAACACCTAGGCTCGCTAGAAAGAGAAATTTCCTCGATTGCACTGATGTTAGGGCTTGGAGTGTGGCTCAGTGGTAGAGCACATAAGGAGCGTGCTCAGGGCCCTGGGTTTGATCCCTAGCACTGCAAACACGAAGACAATAGCAGATTATGTGCATACCTGATGACATTCCGAGGGCTTTCTCTCAAAGGCTGCTAGCCAGACAATCTACTCACCAATTCCACCCACAACTGTGCCACTGGTCCTAACAGTGTGACCTGATAAGGAAAACACATCAAAGGAAGGGCTGGAGTGGCAGAGCACTTGCCCAGTGTGTGTGAGGCCCTAGATCAATCCTCAGCACTCCACAGATGAATGAGCAAAGATCAGGGAAAGAAAGGTGTAAAACCTCCTTTTCACAGGCTACATAACTGCCAACCAAAGAAATTCCTATGTCTAAGCAGTCTAGCAAGATTCACTAAGTCAACTTACAAGGTTACAGAATGTGAGCACAAAATATGACAGTCAATTGTATTTCTATCAAAAGCAGGAGAAAAGAAAGAAAATGTAAATTCATTCCTTAAAATATTATCTAAAAGCAGAGTATTTAGAAATAAACTTGAAAGATATGCATGCCTCACCTACTGAAAACTATAAAACACGGCTGAAGGTGCAGGTGCTGGGTTGTCCAGCATGCAGAGACCTTAGGCTCCATCCCCAGCACCAAAATATACACACACACAACAAAAAATGCCAAAAAACTACAAAACACTGCTGAGAAAAATTAAATAACTAAATTAGTAGAGACTAATTAACTTCTATAAAATTAGTAGAGACTATAAAACTTCTATAAAAAAGATGAAATATGTTTACACCTTGTGTGTGGGCAAGACACAAGAAAAGCATGTAACAAAACTGAAGACAAGGGGACACTAGAAGTACCTTCCACCCAGTGTATGATAACATTGGCAGCATTACATTTAATATATACAGGTGTCTATGCAGAGATGCACCCAGGGTCTGAATGTCTTCACAATTCCTACACTTGAAATTGTTCCCAAATATGACAGTGTGAAGAGGTTGGGACTTTAAGAGGTGATTGAATCATGAAGGCAGAGCCCTGGTGAGGGAAACTGGGGGACCTTATAAAGGTAACAGTGTGACCTGGTAACTAGCTAGGGTCTTTGCCCTTCTGCTCTTCTACCACATAGGACAAAGCCAGAAGATCCTCGCCAAACGCCAGACACAAGCCCCTTGATCTGGGACTTAGCAGCCTGCACGACTGAAAAATTCATTTCATCTGTTTATAAATTGTCGTTTCAGGTATTTTGCTATAGTAGCGATAATGGCCTAAGATGTATAAAAATGTACATGCATATGCATAAACACACACAGACACACATACACACTTTAGTTTTGTCTACTGAGAAACTCTCAAAGTAATGACACAGCTATAGCGAGCAATCACATAACCAGGTCCTGATTTCCAAACACCAACCCTTGAGCTGCAGTGAGAGCAGCTGACTCGGGTAGGGCACACACAGGAGCTCAGAGTTTAATATCTCACCAGCAAGCAAACAAGAGCTCCAGGGATGGAGGGGGCATAGGAGCAGGGCACAGGAGGTGGCTGAAAACACTCATGAAAGCACAGCTGCAATAAACTGGGGCTAGAAATGGTTTAGATAATGAAATACAGACCATTAAATAACAATATATAATTCAAATAAATAACTGCATAAATAAACAGGAGGTGGGAGGAGGAGGAAAAGCTCTCCCTTACAGTTGAGTGCTAATTAATAACAAGACAAACTTAGAAAGTCATCACCAGATACAAAAACTACTGGGTGACAATTTAATGAAGAACAGGAAATTTATTTAGTGTTAATATACATTATCTTCAAGGAAAAAAAATGGGATTTGCCAGGTAAAAACCTGGCAGATATCAACTTTGCCAAGCGTCCAGTGTTATCACCAATATTAAATAAGCTGACAGCATGTGGCTCCTAACAACATGTGACGGTTCTGAAAATACAAATCCTGCTGTTAGCCCTGCTTAAAATGTATGATCTGCATCTAATCGTGAGGACACATCAGGAAAGCACACATGGAGGAATACGACCGAAAATAACTGGTTTGCACTCTTCAAAAACACTGATGTCAAGTACAAAGAGGGGTTAGGAAACTATTCCAAATTAAAGGAGACTAAAGAAACTTAACAGCTAAACACAGGGTGAGCCTGAATTCCACAGGGAACAAAAGAGCAGGAAGGGACAACGCAGGCCCAAGTGCTGAATTTTCAGTGTGGATCAATGTTTAGGCAGCAACACTGTACCAACTACTCAGTTTCCTGTGATAATTCTGCTGTAGTTATATAAGCAAATGCCTTGGCTCTTTGAAAATACACACTAAAATGTTCTCAGCAACGTACATCTTAGACTCAAGGGAATCAGAAAAAGATGCCCTTACTCATATACGCAAGGAGAGGGACAGAGTAGTAGATGAGGTAAAACACTAGTAGTGAAGTCTAGTAAAGGTAAAGTCAAGTCTGTGAAGTCTAGTAAAGTAAAGTAAATTTTTCCACTCACACTTGTTCTCTAAGTTTGAAATAATAAAGCAAAACTTAATTTTAAAAAACTAGAAAAATCATTACACTCAACATAAAAACAAACTGGGTCTGGGATGTAGTTCAGTCATGGGGCAATATGCACAAGTCCCTGGGCTCAATCTGCAGAACTGCCAAAAGGAATGAAGGAAGAGAAGCAGGGAGGGAGGACAAATGGACAGACAGGGTGAAAGGTTTTATTATGAGCAAACTCTCAATTCACAAAACAAGCAAACGAACTTTTACAGGGAAAAGGAAAACAACAAAAGGTCAACCTCCCTAATAGGCAGACAAAGCAAGACAACAATGAGATGTTTTTCTACTTGTTAACCCATAATTTTCTCTTTTAAAAAACATCAACATTGCCAAGGATTCCCTAAAGGGGCCACTCTACACCTTGCTAGTGTGAGTGCTGACCAGGAACTTTCAGGAAAGCAGATGGACGACACTAATCAGGAGCCTTAATACAGCCCGTTCTAGTTCATACCCTCTGAAAGAGGTAAGCTCAACTGTGGACTGCAATTTAAACCCAAATGTTTCCTCAAAGGCTACTTATAGTAGCAAAATTCTTTAATTCACATGTTAAACAACAGTTAAGTAAATTAGGATCACTATAAAAAGCAGCATTCAGGCACTAAAAGAATTAAACATGGAAAAGATGATGCAATAAATGTTAGGAGAATGAAGTTTACCAAAAGGGGCATTCAGGATGATCTTAACTAAGTAGAAAGCAATTCATAAACCCCAAAAGAGAAGTCCTAAAATCAAACAAGACTGCGAGTAAATGTAAACAGGACGCACAACCCTGCCTCCCTCCACATCCCACCAACCAGAGCAGTGCCCGTCCCCAGTGGTGCTATCCTGCTCCGCCACCTGGCCTGTAAGTCACCAGCCCAGCTGCACTTCACACAAATGTTCCTAGTTTCCTATAGGTGAAATAAATGGACTCCAGCTATTAAAGCTACCTCAAAATTCAAACCCAAGTTGAATAAGGAAGTTCACTAGGTAGCAGTTTCACTTTGCTTCTTTCAACTACAATGTTCCAGAGAAAAACAGTTCTGACCCCAGATTTCCAAGGCAGGCTAGGGATGACATAAAGACCCACATACCTGATTCATGGTTGGGGCTGGGACCACAAGTGACATTGTCCATTCACCCTGATGGCAGAAGACATTTACTGAACAGTCTAATCACCGGCTGCCACCCCCGCCCCCACCCATCTGGCGTTGCAGCGCTGGAACGATGCCGGGCCACACCTGCCTGCGGCTCAGCCCTATTCCCTGATGATTCCCTCCCACTTGGCAACCTGCCGCCTAATTAAAGCAGAACTTGGTTGGTGGAAAGGGTTGTAAGGCAGGCTGGGGACCAGGAGCCAGACAGGAGCAGGATTACCTGAGCCTGGCAGGGGCCAGCTGCCAGACGTCCATAAACCAGTGGGTGTCTCTTCCCCCAGGGGCTTTTAACGGTGTCCTGGAGACATTTTTTGGTGACCATCACTGTGAGAGAAAGAAGCCAGGGTGCTGTGAACACCCTACAGTGCACAGGGCAGCTCCCTACAGCACGGAACCATGCAACCCCCACTGCAGATGATGCTTGGCCAGGAAGCTCTACCATCACTGATGTCGCCACCAGCAAAATCCAGCCTAGTCCCAGTTCAGCAGGAAGGATGTGGCAGCTGGAGAATGTGATCCACCTTCTCATCCAGGTGCCGCAGCAGGTGGGGACCGCTCCTCTGATGGCCAAAGCTCTACCAAACACTGAGAACTGGAGCATTATAATCTAAGGAGGATAGAAAAACATCTCTCCCCCTAGGATCTTGCTCCTCTGCACAACTTCTATTTTTTCCAAGTCTGCTTCGCAGCACCAACTCCAAGAAGATAACACTATCAGACCCACGCAGACCCATAAACACCTCTAGAGATGCTGGCCATGCAGCCAGGGAGCTGATGACAAACTGAGCTGCATATCTCAACTGGACTGGTGTCACCCTCAGGGGAAAAGGTGCGCCACGCAAGTGCGCCACACTTGCGGCACCCAGAGAAGTGGCCACCGTGCAAAGACCACGAAGGAGGAAATACTAGCGCTGCTCTCCCAGATGAATCATCAGAACTACACAAAGCCTTGAGAAACACATTATTTTCAAAACTAAAAATAGTTCTTAGCCCACATTTCAACCAGAGAAAACAAAAGTACAGATAAAACAGAACTGGGTATACAGGTCTTCAGTATATATTATATATAAAGTCATGACCGTGGAGTCACACAATAGGTTTCCCTTGATGACATCATGCCATCATTTCTACCCAGGGCAAGAAGGCCACAGAAATTACCCAGCACCACCCTGGCCAAGGCATAAACAATGTCACCCTGAATCTGAGGCATCATCTGTCTGTCTGGCCCTGGCCTCTCTCCTCTAAGTGTTAAGGAGTATCCACCACTGAAGGTGACTTACCCATTCCAAAGTAACCTCAAGGCCATGAGAAGCAGCCTAATTGGTCTAGGGATCTTGCCCTCCACACCCAGCCCCCTCACTAACTGTGTTACAATTAGGATTCAGAGGGAGACACAAATCACAAAGGCAGAGGATCACGGGTTCACAAATGAGAAAACACAGAGAGAAGCGAGGCCCCCAGGGTCAACAAGGGAAAGACACCAAGCTATGTAGAGAGATGCTGGATAATGGGGCTAACTTGTTAAAAAAGTTTTATGAGAAAATAGAAAAACGTCTTGTTTGAGAAATTAAAATACATGTTTAGAATTATTCTTGATTACAATAAAACTCAAAGCCCAATGTCAATGCAGCTGTGTGCTCAGGACCCTTCACTAAGTGCTTGGCCTAGAATATCTCACTTCATCTTCAGGAACAACAGAAGAACCCGTGATGAAGGTCCCACAGCAGGAAGGCAGGCTGTGATGCTCACACTAGAGCTGTATCCTCATTTAGCCCACAGTCAGCCTGGGTAAGTAGTAGAATATTCTAAAAATCACCACAGTTGATTAACAAACTGACTTCCAGGGATGCTTTAAAACATTTACACTTGGATGGAATCTAACACAGAAGTTATCCCTCCTGAGACTGAAAGTACTTTTTAACAAATCAAGACAAATTTAAAAGCTTATAGTAAGCACCTCACTAGCATAAAACAAAAGGTTATTTTACCTTGAAAATGAAGTTATAGTATGATAGCATCAACTTCTATATTAAGCACCCCATAGAGATGCACCAAAAAGCAAACCAACCTTTCTGGAGTGCAAGACAGAGGGACAAGGCAGGAGCTCCCAGCTTCCAACCTGGCCAGGAGCTTCGCTCTGTACTGAGGTGTCACCCTCGGGGGAAAGGTGCGCCACCGGTGCAGAGACTTAACCACATCCAGGCCACTTACTCCCCAGCGTTTCCTGTTCCCAAGCCACCTGAGACAACATCTACAGCTGTGTGAGTGACACATGACAGTCCTGGCCAACAGCATCTGGGAGAGCCAGGCCAGCCTCTTCCAGGTCTGGCCTTCAAGAACATGTGAGGCGACCCTCAAGGTCCCCACTACCATCCTGGAGTCCAGATGGCAAGCCTACAAACGGAGGCTAACTCAAGTGGGTCTGCATGGCAGGACATACTTATTGTTGCTCTACAGCATGGCACAGCCCATCTTTCCAAGATTACAGGTGTTCTGATCCACAGGTCTGGGACAGGGCCTGAAGGCCCACACCCCTCCCAGGCAAGAGGATGACACAAATGTGGCTCTCCGTGGAGCAATGTGAAGAGTGAGAACTTGAGCCTCCAAGGCAGAGTGGAGGACTTCACTCATATGCAGAGTGGAGGACTTGATTCTCTGGAGAAACTGAGGCCCAGAGTACAGACCTTCCTCTCACTGATGGGAGACGGGGAGGAAAAAGTCAACAGAAACTCTCCTCCTTCACTTCTCTGGAGTAGAATCTGAACTACACAGTGCTTCTGGTTAGGCTGCAAACTGGTACAGGGTAAAGCAGAAGGTGGGAGGGCCCTAGGAGGAAAGACCTCCAGAAAGGCTGAGACACAAGCTATGACAGATGTGACCGAACATCTGGTAAGCACCAAGAGCTTCTATGTAAGTTATGCAGGCGAAAAATCCGGTAATTTAATTCCAAAAAAACATAGCAAACAGGAATATAGAGCTCTGTAGTTGAACAGTTTAGTATTTACTGATTAAATATTGATTTCACTAAAAATAGGGCTGTAACTACTTTGAGAGTAGACAAAGGTAAATAAGGGGTTTAAGAAGCCCAAATCCTCAAGTATCAAAATTAAAAGACAATGTACAAGATCTCAAGCTAGAGAATCACAGGAGTATAAACATTATATTAGGAAATACAAAGGTAACCACCATAGGGAACAGGTAAATATACTTTGCCTCTTTTTCATTTAAGCCTTTAATGCTCACTATTAAAAAATGTCCTGTGTGCTTCTTCAAAGATGATAAAGACATCTGTTCACCCAAGTGCACTAAAAAGTAGTAACAAGCAGGAAAGGACAGAGAGGAAGCCTACTTTAAAATGAAGGAAGATACACTTCATTCTCATGTCTAGATTTTAGCTATGTATATGCAATCTCATTGCTAGGTATGTACCCTCCACAAATTCTCCAACATAATCACCAGGATAACTAAGTAGGAAATCTCAATGTCTATCGATGAAAGAATGAATCAATTGTGATACAGGATAATTAGGCATTCCTACTTAGATGCTTAGGACAAGAAATACTTCAAATATCAGTTTATTTTGGCACATTTGCATAAACTTTACCAGTTGAGCATCCTTAATCCAAAAAAAATGCTCCAAAAGTCAGGACTTTTGGTTTCACATGACACTCAGAAAGCTTCAGCTTTTACTGCATTTCAGATTTCGATTTCTAGTCTGAGCACCTTTGTGTGTATTCATACACTAAAACACTATACAAAACAAAACAAAACAACACAAAAGGACAATTCTGAGGAAAAAACCTCAGAATTTAGAACAGGCATACATATATATAATAAAATTATTTCTACAGAAGTTTTTAAAAACAACAAAATAAACTTTATGGATAAATATGGACCCATAAACACAGATTAAAAACACAGAGAGGAATGGGAGGTGTAACTCAGTAGTAGTGTGTGTGCTGACCATGCATGTGGCCCTGGGATCTACTGGAGGGGATGGGAGAAGGGAGGAAGGGGAAGTGAGGGAAGGAGAGGGAAGGAAAGGAGAGGGGAAGAATGGAAGGAGGAAGAGAGGGGAAAGGAAGAAAGGAAGCAGAGGAGGGGAGGGGAGAGGAGGCGGCCACCAGATGAGAAAACTTAGCTGACAACAGTAAGTGTCAGCAATACCCTGAATAAAAACACTTCCACACTACTGGTTAAATGAGCATCGGCACAGCCACAGTAGAAAATAAGTTATTCCACACACTGCAGGAAACAAAAAATGTAGACACCCCCAAGATGCCTGCCCTGTGTATGTACCCAAACCTACCTTGGCTGTGGCTGGGAATCGGGCACGGGCTGTGCAGATAAAACAGGAAGAACAGCCCGGAGAGTCAGGGTGGCCCACTCTGCCTTCATGAGCCCTGAGAAGCACAGGACTGTCCCCACCAGGGAAGGAGATCTCCAGCTGCTGGCCTTGAAGATGAGTAAGTGCACGGCCAGGAAGCAAGTATGAATGGCCTCCAGAAGCTGAGAATGACAATGCCCCAACCCCCAGCAAGAACACAGGCCCCTACCCCATGACTGCATGGAACTGGCTCTGCCACCACCTAAATGAGCCAGGAGGGATTCACCTGCAGACAGCCCCACCAAGCCTCCCACACTTCCAACCTGCAGAAGCAAGAGGTAATAAATCTGTGCTGTCCAAGGCCTGCAAGTTCTTCTGATCTGTTACACAGCAACAGATAACTAGAGTAGGACATAGTGGCTAACACGGTAGTCCCAGATAGGTGAGAGGCTGAGGCGGGAGGACTGCTTTAGCACAGGAGTTCAGGGCCAGCCTGGACAACAGCAAGTCCCAATCTTTAAAGAGAGAGGGAGGGAGGAAGGAAAGCAGGAAGGGAGAGAGGGAGACAGATAAGAGAGAGAGAGAGAGTAGTAGGAAAGTTTAAGAAATGCCATCACCCTACCACCCAGAAGCTAGACCTCTGACTATACACCCAGGGAAACACCTGCCTGTGTGAACCAGAAAACATACTGAGTGCTCACATCACCACAACTCATGAAAGAAAAAAAACAGTGACACCCTCATCATCAGAGGACAAGGGATAATCACGGACAGAATGTACACATAACATAATAGGACAGATACAGTAACGAAACACCAACAAATGACAGCCGCTCCCCAGAACAGCGAAGAGGCACGTCGAGTCCTCCGTGGGCGTGTGTGGCTGATGCCTGTGGTTTTGAGCCATGCAAATACTGCACGCATCCAACACTGCAGAAAACTACATGGGCAGCACTTACATAGTCTACACATTTAAAGGGTAAGTTTTATCGGCACCAGGATTCAGAAAGGTAAGTATACTGTTAACAAAAAATACATGGATAAAACGGCAAGAGAAATCAAGGGTGTAGCTCAGAGGGTGAAGGCACACTCAGCACGCCAAACATGTGGCTATAAAGGGCACCAAAGGTCAGGTCAGGGTGATTTATACAAACACTTTAATGTCTATTCAATACCTAGAAGATAAAAACATCTGGAAAACCAACCTACTTTATAACGGGGGGCGGGGGTAGAACATACTGTAATAACTTTTCTTCTGCCAAGACATGTTCACTGATAAAACTAATACAAAGAATGTATCTGTGCAGTCCCTTTCTAAAATCACATGCAGTGTGACCTTTTGTGCCTATCTTTTATCACTTAGCAGAATGTTTTCAAGTTCATCCTCACACAGCATCAGGCAATACTCCTCTCTTTTCATGCCTGAGTACTGTTCTATTACACAGAAGGCCCACACTTTAGTCAACCTCTCATCAGCTGATACCCACAAGTTGTTTCTACTTTTTGGCTATTTTGAACACCACTGTGCAAACACTTACATATCAGTTTTGGTGTGAAGATTTTTCCTTTCCTTGGGCACACACCCAGGAGTGGTACCAGTCTGTCATATGGCATCCCCAGTGTCAGCCCCCTGAGAAATTGCCAGGCTATTGCTCATGCAGCTGCACCACCGTGCAAGAAGTTTCCAGTTTCTTATAACCTCACCAACATTTGTTATTGCTCTCTGTTTGCAGTCATCCTAATGGGTGTGATAAGGTTTTTCATGCTAATTTTGACTTGCATTGCCCTGATGACTCAGCATGTAGAGCATCTTGTATGTTTACCGGCCATTTACAAATCTTGTGTGAAGAAATGCACATTCAAATCCTTTGTCCACTTTTACTTTGAGTTACTTTTCATACTGTTGAGGTGTAGGAGTTATTCACATTCTCTGGACACTGGACTTCATTAGATACACGATTTTCTCCACCACTGGGAAGGATATGCACAGATTAGCAAAAGAAACTCTCTCACACTGCTGGTAGGAGAGTAAAACAGTATAACAACATGGGAAAGCAATTTAGCAAAATTACCAATATGTACACCCTACAAGCAATAGCTGCCTTTCCAGATGTATACCCCAGGCAAATTCTTGTATTGGGGGGAAAAAAACCGTGGGTGAAACTTAGTAACCTATCTGTAAGTGAAAAGAATCACACTGAAAACCTAGACAGCCCAATGCCATTTATAAAACATTCAGAAATATGCAAAAGCAGGGGCCAAGGACATCAAAAGCTCAGTCTGGGAAGAGACCCTGGGTTCATCTCCTAGCTCTAGAACATAAAGAAAATATATGCAAAAGCAAATAATGCTTCAGAGGGCTGGACCCATACAAATATTACCAAGGCACAGAACACAGTACTGTGGCCACTTCCAAGAAAAAGGAAGGGGCACAGGAGGTAGGTCAGTATTCTGACTTGGGAATGCATATATTTTATGTGCGACAAATTCTGTAAATATTTTCTCAGCGTCTCACTGACAACTGAAGGTTTTGCAGATTCAGAAAGACACAAAAGCAGCTTGATTCCAATACAGAAAAGGCAGTCTCCAGCATCAAGGTGAACCACACAGAAACAATATCACCAATGATTTTTAGCCCAACAAAGCAGAAACTTTAGACAAGGTTTCCTGTTCTCACCTGCTTCTTTCCATCTGTCTGTCTGGCTGCCTTCCTGGTCCCCCTTCCATCCATCACCTCCTCCAAGGAACTTTGCTGAGTACTGACCAAAGGGCCACTCATCGCCCGCCAATGCCATATCATCAGTGCCACTTCAAGGCCCTCCTCACAATGACTGTCCTCAGATCACCCCTGATCTATTCCTTTATCAGACACATGTACCTGGAGAGCCAGGACACTGCTTAGATCAGCCTCTTTTACTACAGGTACTGAGCTTCCTGCCAACTATTGAAAGAATAAGTGAATTAGAAAATTCAGGCATTCCAAACATGTGAAATTAGATCTGGCCTAGTTTTTAAAAAAACCTGTCAGCAGGGCATGGTGTCACATGCCTATAATCCCAGCACTCGGGGAGGCTGAGGGTGGCTTGAGTCCAGGAGCTTCAGGCCAGCCTGGGCACCATGGCAAGACCATGTCTCAGAAACAAAACAAAAAACTAAAATACATGAGGAATTAAAAATTATAGTCCTTGAAAAAGAATTTCCACGTTGAAACTCTCACTATAGTAAAAACAACAATCAGGTTGCCAAAAGTCAGGTAATGCATGTCCTGTTCATCTTCTATATTCACAAAGAGCAGAATTAGAAGGATAAGAACTTTCTCAAAGCTTGCTCATCATCCAAACAGCACATCATTTTAGTTTGTTTGTTTGTTTGTTTGGTACTAGGAATCGAACTCAGGGCTTTGAGCTTGCCAGGCAGGCGCTGGTGCCACTGAGCTACATTCCCAGCCCTGCACATCATTTTTTAAATTTCTTCAAGTCAGTCACATAACTGAAGAACAGGCAGGGTTAGAAATAATTTTTTACAGGAAAAAAAAATAGTAATATGTCATTTTAAGACTCAAATATGTTATTTTCAGAAGTTTCAACACAACTTTTTATTTCCTTTCTGATAAACTCTATTCTCCTAACATTTATTGCATCATCTTTCCCATTCTTTTATGCTTTTAGTGATTGAACGCTGAATTTCCTTTCAAATCTTTTAAACTATTTTCCACCCAAACTATTTTCCATACCCGAACATTATGTGGTTATGAAAGATATGGAACAGCTACCACAGTGACAAAGTGATGTCCCTCAAGAACTAGAAATTACTAGTGATAATAAATAGGGCTTCTTCACTTTTTCTTTGAGGGTTTTTGGTGTTAGAGATTGAACACTGAGCCTCATACATGCTAAGTATGCTCTAAGCCACTGAGCTACTTCCCTAGCCTCAAATATGGGTTCTTGACAGTTTAATTATTCCATTCCTGTCTATGCTTTCACTTAATTTCTTCCTGTTGCTAGTAAAACAAAAATGTTGGAGCTAGGGCTGCCAAACATAGCCAAAATTTTTTGTTCGTTTTTTAATTTTTATTTGTTTGAGACAGGGACTAACTATGTAGTTCATGCTGGCATGGGCTCACTATGCAGCCCAGGCTGGCCTCGAACTCTCAGAGATCCTCCTGCCTCAGCCTCCCAAAGGCTGGGATTCTATGCATGTGCCACCACACCTGGTGTCAAAAAGTTTTTTAAAAAGCCAAGCCCAGTTAAATTTATTTTCAGATAAATGACAAATAATATTTAATAGTTATACTAAAAACATACTCAATGGTTATCTAAAATTCATAATCAGCTGAGCATCTTGTATTTTATCTGGCAACCCTAGCCACAGCCAAAAGACAGAGCAGTAATCAATCCAATTTCCACACTTTGTATCAGAAACTGAGAACCAAAGAAAGTAAGTGGCTTGCCTAAGGTTAAATCAAAGAGCAAGGAGGTGCGTTTTCTTGGAAAAAGAGAACACATGTTCTACTACCTCACCACCTGAGGTTCCATCCACATTAAACCCCCAAATCCTGCTCACCGAAGCACCAAACAAACACAGTCTACAAGGGTACACCAACTTTTAACACGGAACTTCAACCTCCAGTAAATCTTTAATCAACTTTAACATCCCAAGACAACAAATTAGGAAATCATACATCACTCTTAATTTTTAAAAAAGCTTGGTAATTGCTTCTGCCTGCACACCACCATCTCTGACTCTCTTTTTTTTTTGGTTTTTCTCCGGTACCAGGAACCGAACTCACGACCTTGCGCTTGCCAGGCAGGCGCTTTGCCACTGAGCTAAATCCCCAGCCCCCTGACTCTCTTTTTTATGTTCAATTACTATATGAAAGCAGATTTTCTCCTAACCTGGTTCTCCCAAAAATCCAGATTTCTCTTCCTCCAGGGCTTCACCATTTAGTAAAAGAGCATGTTCACACTAGTCCATGAATCTAACGATTTTATTCATATCTTTTCAGTTTTCATATTTTTCACAGGATCTAGCCTAATCCATCCTCCTGGCCTCAAAATAAGTCTGAGGCTCAGTTTGTGCCTGAGCAGGGAAAGTAGTAATGGGCTGAGGTCTTGCTGTATAAGAAACACTCCCTCTGGGACTGCAATACAAGAAAGCATGGGAACACAAAGGTCTTTGTGGGAAATGTTGGGGCCTTTTTCCAGTATATACTAATTGCCTAATTGCATGGCATACAATCAAAATCTGAAAAAAAAAAAAAAAAAAAAAAAAAAAGAAAACATGAAACTCCACACATGCAGAGATTCGTGTTAAGATACCATGCAACTAACACACACCAAAAAAGGCAGCCTCTCAACCTATGGGGGGAGGGGAGGTGTCAGAAAAAGGTTTCGTTTTTCACGTTTTCCGCAAACTGGGTTTTTCCAATACAGGTCTGTAACAGGGGGATTTTGCTACATTAAGAAAACATGAAAACAAAATGATAAGTCACTAGTAAATTTCCCTTCAACAACTTCACCCAAGTGAAGGAGAACCGAAGCCGTTTCAGGTAAAGATTTAAACACAAACCCAAGTGAGCGACGGAGAGAAAACATGCCCACCTCCGCTTGGCCCCCCAGCGCCGGCGTCCGCAGCTCCCTAGAGACCTCGAGTCGCGGGACGGCAGGAGACGCGCCAGGGAACAGCCCGGAGCCCCCAGGGGTCAGGCCGGGCCACACCCCCTCCCGGCCGCGCTCGCGCCCCGC
>NW_004955546.1:2641320-2675780 GCF_000276665.1 Chinchilla lanigera
CCTTCGGCCGGGGCCCGACCCGCTGGCCCGTCTCGTGACGCGCGCATCACGTGTCCGCGCGGGGCGGGGCCAACGAGGCGTTGCCCCGCAACGGCGGCCGGAGCAGGGCCAAACCACGGCTAGAGCCCACAGGGAACTCAGCTGCTGTGAGAGATGCTGCCCCACCCCTGCCAGCTGGAAAAGGGGTGCTTGGGAGGTATAGCGCGCTTATAATGTCTATTTTAATGTAGGTATACTGTTCGCTGAGAATAATCTTCGAATATGTAAATATAGATATGTCCAGATTCATACTTGATTTCAGCTTCTGTCTGTCAAGCTTTCCGGATTGTACCGCTCTTGTTTTAGTGACTGTCTCTCCCAACTTCAGTAGTTCTAGATCAAACTTTCTAAGAGTGTTAGGCACAGCCAGTTTCATTTCTCTCATCATAGGCTTGTGAATTGCACAAAAGACAAAATATCTGGATCATCTCTTAGCAAGTTGATGAGTGAATGTGAAGCAAATCCCCACAAATATTTCAGCACTGTTTTGTCATCTAGAAGTGATCTGTTGTGTGGCTTATGAGGTTCCTCTGGACGGTTCTGATTACTCTGCCTACTTGGCTGAGTAAACAAACTGTCAGGGTCAAAGCAGTGAATTCGAAATATCCTCCAGATCAATAAAGGCCAAAATACCTTCTTTGTTCCTGTGATGCACTCAGAAAGTGTGGTGATGAATTTTCGCTAGTAGTTGCAAGGCCAGTTGCCACACCCTGGAGAACCCCTCCTACTGCTCTTGCAGCAGGTGTCAGGGAGGCAGGAGCAGTTGTCTTTCAAGTATACCACACACCTAAGCCATATCTAATGGCCAGCAGCTGGTTCGCCAATGGCTGGGTGTGGAGTCCTACCATTTTTCCCCAGGAAGTGGCAGAGCCTTCCAAGTTCCAGAAGCATCTGTCAGTCTTATAGAAGGGCTGACGGGCATTGCTCATACAGGCAAAATTACAGCAAGTCCTAGCTCTGCCATTACTACCTAGGCAACTCCCTAACATTTCCAAGCCTCCTTTCATCTATCTAAAAGAAAGGTGCTGTCTGTTCATCAGTGGTTGTCTTAGTCACCTTCCTGGTCACTGAGACACAGTACCCAACACCCAAGGAGGAGAAGTTTATTTTGGCTCATGTTTAAGAGGTTTCAGTCCATAGTCTATTGTCTTCAGGCAGGGCGGCGCGGCAGAGGGACCTGGCAGAGGAGTAGCTGCTCATAGCATGGAACTGAGGAAGTGGAGAGAGTTCAAGGGAAGAGACAGGAAAGGAGATAAACCCTTGCAGGCCATGTCCCCTGTGACCTGCCTCTTCCCACTCAGGCCGCCTTCTAACACTAAGTCAGTTGTAAATCAGCATAATCCAGTCACCTTCCACAAGCCCCCCCAATACACACCCTAGGCCTGAGGGAGATCTAATTATAAACCATAACAGTGGTGAGATGAAAAGAGATTGTAAGGAATGGCGCAAGGCAGAGACCAGCTGAGATCACCAGGCTTGTGTAAAGGCAACGTGGCAGGGAATTTATGGGTGCAGGCAGACAGAGGGTGAAAAGGCCAAAGAGCAGGTCAAAGAGAAGTGGTCCTTTTTTATAGGCCTTGACAGAAGGCAAGGGACATTAGGCGGGAAGATCTTAGTAAACTTCAGTGGTTAAAGTTCTTTGGATGCTTTATGCCTCAGTGGGCAAAGTCTTTGAGGCATCCAGTGTGCATGCTTAGATGTCTTTAAATGTCTGGGTGTTTGGAAGATTCCTGCCCCCATCTTATCTCTTTTACAACATTCTGTGTTTGCTGAGGGCACCAGTGCTGAGTTGAGAGTAATGCCTCTGCTGGCAGACAGGTTGGGTATTGGGAGAGTCATGCCCAAATCAAGCCTTACAGAGATGATGTCTGCACAGCACTTTAAAGTGCCCAGCACACATAGTGCTTAGTGTGTTCACCTTTCAGCCTTGGTCAGAGGGTATTGGTGTATGAGCTGAGTCCAGAGGAAAGGGGACTGACAATTGAGTGTGTCAAATCCTGGGTTCAGATGTGTACCACGTAGGCCACAGTTGAGGAAGCAGTTGTCAGCAAGGGAACAAAATGCAAATGGAAAGAAGCATCTGCACTTTGAAAGCAAGGCTGGCAGGAAAGGGATTGCTCATAAGTGACCAGGTGCCCAGTCCAGGAGGAGTGCTGACCTTGGGGCAAGACGGTAATTTCATACCTTTCCTATGTGTGCTCTTGAAAACTTAATACACTGCCTTTTCATAGCCTTTGCCACATAGAGAAATTGCCCACCCTTTCCTAGGGCGTCTGGGACATGAGCTATTAATCCAGAAATCAGGCCTTAACCAAACAACCAGTGCTACCTGAGACTGTTACACCCACCACTCCACCAATAGTTAAATGTGTAAAGTATGCTTTAGTTTTTTTAGTTAGGGTTTCACTGCAAACAAAATGTGTCGCTGTCTATGACAAATGTATGTAAGTCTGTAACAGTGCTTCATCTAATACAATGAGCAGTATTCCCACTAAGCTATACATGTAATAATGGACAATTTACAAAGGGAGAGATGATTAATAACCTACTAAGGTGTTGCACAGCCATGATGTGGTAGAGCTAGGCCTGAATTCAAGTTTCCTGATTCCAAGTTTGCATTAGTCACCTTTCTGTCACCATAACAAAAGACCAAGATAATTAATGTAGCCAGAGAAAAGCTTTATTAGTTCATGCCTGTGGAGGTCTGGTCCAGGATTAGGAAGTAGGGGAAGCGTTGGGCCTCTGATGAGGCCGCATATCACAGTGGGGTATGTGGCACAGAAAAACCATTTCTATCAGAAGCCTAAGAGTGGAGGGAGGAGTCCCACTCCCTTCAGGGTTGGCATCCAAGGACCTAGAGAGCTCCTAAAGGCTCCACCTCTCAGAGGTTCCACATCTCCCTACAGTGCCACCCACAGACCAAGCCTTTGACACATAGACCTTTGGAGAACACCTATCCAAACCACAGTGCAGCCTAAATATCTTTTCCTTTAGTTAATAACTATGAAGATACATCTTCATTGTCTTTTTATTTATTCTTTCTTTCTTCTGGCCCTCCTATGCAAAATAGTATTTGGTATGCTTCAAAGGTAGAACCAATAGGATTTGCAGATTAGATGTTGATGTGAAAGAACACAGTTAAGGTTGATTCCAAAGTTTAGGGCCCGTACACCCTAAAGAATGGATGCCATACTAAGCCAGTGTGGGGGACAGCTTGAAGAATTTTATTTGGGGTATGTTAAATTTGAAATGCCACTTGTTAATTCAGATAGAGATGTACAGGTGGCAGCTGGCTAGCAACAACTGGAATTTGGGCTAGAAATGTACAGATATGTTATGTCAATGGTATTTAAACCCCAAGACAGAATGAGTTTGCACAGACCTCAACCCAAGATACGAAATACATTTTACATAGTGACAATCCCTTCCCCTATAGGATTCACAGTTCTTTTTCTCTTTTATTTATTTCTTTAAAACTTTTGCTCCCAACTCAATAGATTTTTTTTAACCAATAACAGCTGTTATTGCTTACAGTTTGAAAATCACTGGTAGTTGCTGGCTGAGGACGTTAATTGCATAATTGCAACAAGAGAGCCAAAGGGTAATCATGCGGTACTGCAGAGATAAGGATGCCACTAGCAAAGGAAATGTAGGTGGAGAATCCAGAGGTAGAGGAATCGGAAGAGGGGAGCCTCAAAGGCTACGTGGAGAAAATGTTTCAGAAGAGAAGGTGCCTCACTGTGTCATTTGCTACTGCGAGGTTGAGTAAGCTGAGAACCGACCTTTGGATACAGCAGCATAGGAATCATTGAGACCTTGAGGAGAGTAATAAAGATAAAAGGCATAGGTTAAAGGTCTGATGGTCTCTATTAGATGGTATCAGGAAGCAGTTAGATTTCCTTTTTGCTATAAATGAGAACAGGATAATGGGACCACAAAAGATACAGGAATTAAGGTTTTCTGTTTAGTTATTTACCTACCAATCAAATGGTTTATTCTTTAAAAAAAAAAAAATGTAGATCAGAAGATGGTGGCAATGACAGGAAGGAAATCCTTGAGTCAATTGGGAGAGTAACCTTTACATAAGATAGCCGGGTTTGGTGGCACACACCTGTAATCCCAGCACTCGGGAGGCTAAGGTAGGAGGATTGTTGTGAATTCGAGGCCAGCCTGGGCTACAAAATGAGCTCCAGGCCAGCCCAAACTGCATAGCAAGACCCTGTCTCAAAAAGACAAAAAAAAAATACATAAGATAAACGTGAAAAAGGGAGTAGGTATTGGTGAGTAAAATGTAGAGGAGGCCATGGATGAGGATTAAGCCCCTGCCAAAGACCAACAGACCAGACCAAAATGAAGCGACTTATCCTGTAGTTCCATGACCAAGCCATAACTAAGATTCAGCTCAGCTTTCCAAAACTCTAGAGAGACATCTCAAACCAGGCCAGTTTTAGCCCAATAATAAAGAAGCCTCTTGTGTTAGTTTTCTATCACTGCGACAAAATACCTAAGAATGACAACTCAGAGGAGAAAGATTATTTCAGCTCATAGTTCAGAGGGCTCGGTCCATGGCCAGCTGGTTTCATTGCTGTCAAGCCTGGGGCAGAGCAGAGGGTGTGCAGAAGAAAGCCACTCTCCTCATGGTAGCTGAGATGAGGAATGAGACAGAGCCAGCAAGAACACATGGCCCCCAAGGCTGTGGCCACATGACCTCCTCCCTCCGTCACCTCCCAAATTATGGAGGAATAGGAGGATGAATCGACTTGATAAAGTTAGAGCCCTCATATCCAAACATTTCCACAAAAGATCATCAGCTGGTGACCAAGCCTTAAGCAAATGAGTTTTGGAGGACAATTCAAGCTATAACATCCCCTCCACTTTAACCTTTACAAAGAAATAACATTGAAGTGACTTCTCTATTTTCTGTCTTCTGTTTCTGCTTTCCTTGGCCTGCTTCTATCTATGAAGCAAACCTCCTCCTTTCAGTTCATTAGAACACCCATTCTGTCTTCTAGAACGAGGTGTTGCCCAACCCTAGAGTCAAAATAAAAGCCAGAGGCAGGTGTGGGCCACATACTGTAGTCCAGCTGCATGAGAGGCCAAAGCAGGAGGATTGCTTGAGCACAAGAGTCCAAGACCAGCCCGCGCAGCATAGCAAGACCCATCCTCAGAAAACTACAAATAAAGCCAAACCATACCATTCAATTCGGTGTAATTTTGTTGTTCAACAGGGAGCACCCATTCAGACAGGTAAATTAATTGTTGGTAAATTAGTTGTTTGGATGAATGTGACATTTCTGTTCTGCCTATTTACGGTTTGATAAAATAAACTGAGCATAAAATTTTTTCTTTTTTTTTTTTTTTTTTTTTTGGTTTTTCTCCGGTACCAGGAACCGAACTCATGACCTTGCGCTTGCCAGGCAAGCGCTTTTGCCGCTGAGCTAAATCCCCAGCCCCTGAGCATAAAATTTCGAGAGAGATGCTGGTGGTTTTAGCTGCCACTTAGGTCCTTTCCATTTCTACCCCATGAACACACACAGGAGATGTGTGCTCCCTCCCTTCCCTAGGGAAAGGAACCTGGACCTTAACCTCCTGGGTGGCGTCTGCACCTTCTGTCCTTTGTGGGCACCAGAGAGGAGGTGGCAGCTTACTCCTTTAGCCTTGGATGTTTGGAGAAGCCACTTATCGCTAAAGAAAAAAAAAAAACTTTAAAAGTTTCATTTTGCCTTTTAGGAGAGGAGAGCACAGCACAGAAGACTTGCCTTTGGATCTCCTTTACTGCAATTATGCAATTAAGATTATGATGATGCAATCAATCCGGGAGAGTTGCTGCTCCCAGCCACAGCCCTTGAGTTCCTGCAAGCAGGCTGTGTTGTCTAGAAACCAGGAAGGAGATGGGGGAGTTTGGGAGTTTGACAGATAGAGCACTGGTCCTAAATAGTTAAAATAGACTAAAAGTCAGGCCTAAGTGCTTGAGTTAGCATATCAAAATGGACTATCAGGGCCTAATAAAATCCAAGAGATAAAGAATAGGCCCTTAATCAAAGAAGAGACCTTAAAAGAAATAAAATGTAAATAAAAGACCTTGCTTTCCAGACCTCAAAGACCTACCTGCAACCAAGAGCATCCATGCGTTCTGTCACATACACCAGTCCCAAAAACTGCATAAAAACCTAATAGACCTCAACATCTACAGTGGCCATCTATCAACCACCCCTCTCCAACTAGTGGAGAGCTTCTTTTTTATTCTTTCTAATAAACACACATTTAACCATTGCTATTTGTTGTTTTGTTGGCTTCAATCTTTGTTACCTCAAATCAAGGCCCGGAGAGCTAGATCCAGCTACATTCTCCCAATCACTGTCTGTGCTTCTTACAAGATCATTTTCTTCTTTGCACAAGCACAAAAGTAACTTTTCAAAACAGAAGTCAGAGGGATGGGGATGTCGCTTGGCAGTGTAATACCTGCGTAGCAGCTATGAGGCCCCGAGTTTGATTACTGCTGCCCCTTGTTTTCGTCTAGAGCAAAACATTTTCAGTCATTTCCCCACTTCCTTTGTGACTTTACTTCAGAGAGGCTGCCTGTGATCACTGTCTATGCACCAGCACTCCTCTCAATGTCCCCTTCCCCTGCTTGGTCTTTCTTTTTTGCACTTGCTGCTGTCACCCTGGCAGAGGCCTTTGCAGTTCATTAACTGCCCATTTCCCAGCTCCCTCTAGAAGCACGTAAATGTCACTCCTGTGTCCTTGTGACATATCTCATTATAGTAAGGGTTTTTTTGCTGCTTTACCATTTTCTAACTTTATTAGTACAGGTAGCACAATTGGGGCAGGGAGATAATGTCTCCTCCGCCCACCTGAATTTGGGCAACATCCCAGAGCCATTCTTCCTTTCTTTGTTGTGAGAGAGGCAGAAAATAAAATAACAAAGAGCCAGGAAATCTCTAAGGCTCCAGGCCAGAGCAAATGCTTGTTAGATCTGTTGGCCTGACCTTCGGTATCCTTTTCCCCATTTGAAGCTCCTTAAATGTTCATACATATGGACTGCATCTCATACATGTCATTTAATTAGAGTGGATTCTGGGACAGGTGGAAAGAACCTGAGATGACTCAGCGCCCTGTCGATCATTCCTGTCAACCTGACCCAGAGACCCAGTGATAGGCACCTGGGCTGGGGTTCCCAGCTTTTAAAATCTGAAAGCCTGTTTTATCTGTGTGTGCTGTGCTTTTCACTTTCCTACTCCCCCGATACAGGGATGATACCAGAACCTCCAAATATGACATAAGGGGAATGTTATAACGCCCTACCTGCTAGATGTCTGATATGCTGAGTTCATGTTCTCTAAAATCAAAGAATGAATTCTTGGAACAGTAGAGGTTAAGAGATAGAAGCTCCTGCCTAAGAGGTACAGGAAGGGTGTGGGGAGTTGCAGCAGATTGCTTCAAATCCCAGGGTGACTAAGGACAAATAAGGACACGACCCAACTGTTTGTTGCAGGCACATAGCAGGATACCTTTACGTATGCATAATTTAGCATGGACAGCTACACCTGTGCCATGGTTATGGCAGTACACAGGAATATAAACTTGATAATGGCTATTATATAAAAGCTGGACAATAAATGCTGCTGCTTGCTGTTGTTGCTGATTGTTAGGTCCCTCACATTGTACCTTGCCCAACTTGAGGAGAAAAACTCTGACAGACAACCAACCTGTTCAAACAGAAAGCCTCTCAGCTTGAGAGACTAAAGTAAATCTGTTCATGAGGATGGTTCCCCGGCCTAGTTCTCAGGCTTACAGGAAACCTCCTAAGTCTTCAGAATGCCACGCTGGAAATCAGCAACATACCAATGTCCTCCTGTACTTCCCGCCCCTAGGCTCCAGATCCACCAATCACCACTGACAAACTTAACTATTCCACCTTCCTCAGTGGAATTTCCCCCTCCCATACTTAAAATAGTCTATAAAGTAGGCCCCCTTCCGTTGTTCATGCGACAGCTTTCTCACCCTTGGCCAGGTTGCACCCAACCTGAAATAAAGATGTTGCTGTTTGCTTCTGTCTTGCCTGTGCTGGTGGTTTCAGTAGCTGTTCAGGGTCTAGCATGACACTGATGTCTGGTCCGCATGCTTTCTTTGGGGAGCTCACCCATGAAGATACCCCATCAGCCCCTTGACAGGTGGCATAATCAGCAGGATAAGTGGGGTCAACAGGATGAAATGAGTGTCATCCCCTCCTTGGTGCCTGCGGAAACACCACCTGATGGCAAGGGAGAGCCCAAGGGTTGCCAACTTGCGTCCCAGGCCTTTCCTTGCTTTCCACATTTTTAGTGGCCTGGAAAGCTGATCTGACAAAAAGGGCTGCACCCAGATAAAAATCCGAGAGGTGCAAAACCACCCCCGTGTTGGTGTTGGGCGGAGTTCCAGTAGAGACCCCTGCCCACTGCTCA
Organism: Chinchilla lanigera; assembly: GCF_000276665.1. Taxonomy (NCBI): domain Eukaryota; kingdom Metazoa; phylum Chordata; class Mammalia; order Rodentia; family Chinchillidae; genus Chinchilla; species Chinchilla lanigera. Next base: position 2,649,804 of record NW_004955546.1, read on the forward strand.
CAAGGGCAGTGAGGGCCAGCAGGATGTACTCCAGGGTGTGCAGGAGCGCAGCAGTCACCACTTGCACCAGGGCTGGGCCAATGCCCCAAGGATGGACTACCCCCACTGCAGCTGACCCAGAAGCAGGGATAGGGACTGCCATGGCGGTACATCCCACTGGCTGCGCCAGGGGTCCCTATCCCAGTGCAGTGGATGGAGGAGGACCTGAAACAATGACTGGCTGCCATGGAAGCCATGTTGTGAGGCACAGGAAGTACTGACTCCTCCAGAAGCAGTTCCACAAGCATAGGTCCCCATTTCTGGGAAAGTCCCCTAGTATTGCAAGCAAAGCCTGCTATTCGCCAGTAGGTGGAGGTAAAGGACCTCTACAAATCCCACAACATGTAGCATGTGTAGGGCCCTGGATTTAGGGGAACTGGTGAAACAAGTAAATCAAAAGGCTAGGGTCCAACCCCCGATGGACAGACTATGGGACCACTGAAGATCAGTAGATGTCAGATTTGGACGGATGTCCTGGCTGCTAGCTTAGTCACAGATAAAAGAACAGCCTTGCTAGGGAAATTGGCGTGCTCCTAGCATGGCACGAGGGCGCGGTGGCTGGAGGCCGGTTCTGGGCCCCCCGCATGCTACCCGGGGATGCAGGTTTAGACACCTAGTCTGGGCTTCAACTGCAGTGTGGAGGCAACCTTGAGGCCCTGGTGCTCCGGCTGTGCCCCGCCATGGTGGAGTGGAGAGGACCTCTAGTGGTGCTGAGCAAACCACAGGGTCTGCAGGTGACAGGAAAACCAGGAGAGCTGACACTGCTTTTGGTGTTGCCAGAGCTGAGCCAGTCCCTGGAGCTAAGACAGCCAGAGCTCCTGGGAAGGAGATTTCTGAGCTTGTGCTCCTCTCCAGTTGTGAGTCCAGGTGACACTGGGTATCCGATGCTTGGCTCCGTGCCCCTATGACATCTATGTTTCCCCAGTTGCAGAATACGTACTGGGGATGGACATACTGACTGGTGCGCAGCTTGACAGCATGCAGGGGGAATTGCGCTTGCGAATTTGCATAGTAATATTGCAGAAAATAGACCAAACACGGGAAGAATGGCATCAAGAAGGTTAGGAGGTAGTTTATTACATCGGTGGGCTTCTGACAAGGATCTCTCCAAAAAAGTCAGAGCCCTGCCTGTTAGGGCTTCAGGGCCTTTAAAGGGAGAGTGAGCTGGGTGGTACAAAGGCAGATTGGGCACATATGATTGGAGGGTTGGGTGACATCATGAGTAGCTGAAGGAGCTTAAGCATTTCAGGTTACATCATAAGGTCATCAGTTATACAAAGCATGGGTTATACAAAGGAAGAAATGTCCTGGTACATTTTAAGTTACATTGCAAGGCCATCAGTTACACAAAGGCAGCAAAGACAAGGGTTTACATAAAGGAAGAAGTGCTCTGTTATTGGGCCTGCTGGACATGTCCACGTGGTTCTGGGGGCATTCTTGGCAGGCCTTTATTTAGAATTTTAATTCCCCCTTCAGTAAAAAGACGTAGTCCAAAGACATTCACATCATGCACTGCTGACTTTCTTGCAGGCTAGGCAGGGAATGTGCATGAAACAGTGTTGACTGCCTGGCAGTCATGAGGACACAGAACAGACTACCTTGAAATTGGAAGAGTCGGGGCTGGTATGCTTGACACATAGACCTTTCAAACCCCCAGTATGGCCCATACCGATCCTGGATGGGATGTAGCAAATGACTGATATTACAGATTTGTTGGATCATCTTACCCTGAGGCTGGGTCGACACGCTTATGTTCCAGATTTAGCTAATGCCTTCTTCTCCATTGCTATCATGCCTGAAAAGACGAATTTGCCTTCACCTGGGAGGGTAGGCAGTGGACCTTCCAGGACTTGGCCACCTGGACCAAATCACACTCTGTCATTGTTCCATTATATTGATGATATTATTTTAACCTCTGATTACCTTACTGATTTGGAAGCCAAGGCACATAGTGTGAAGGAAACTTTGCTGGTCTGGGGGTAGGCTGTTAATGAGGACAAGGACCAAGGACCTGGCTTGTCTGTCAACTTCTTGGATGTTATCTGGTCAGGCAAGACAAAAGTAATTCCTGATGCCATAATTGATAAGACATACCCCAGACCTACAGGTGACTGACGCCTAGACTTTATTAGACCAGGTGTTATCACTTATGTCATCTCTTAGGGAGTATGTAGGACTGGTCCTTTTGTTCTCTTGGGGCCTGGCCTCCAACTGATATAGCTCTGGCTACAGCTGTGTTTACTGCCTATAATATTCCTACATAACTTAGCTGTCTCTAATACCCCAACACCACTTTTCTGTTCCTACCTGCCCTAAGCACACCTTCCTATTATCTTCAATAAATGTAGCTATTTTTTTTTCTTTTTACTGAATGTACACTTGCAACACTGTGTTTGCTTGCCATACATAAGAGCCTGCGATCTAGACCCACCACACAGTAACAATGCGTAGTAGATTGATAACTGGTGGTCAACTTATAGCCCCTGCTGAACTGAGTAAGCGTGGTGCTGGGTGTGCGAGGCCCACCTGGGGATTGTTGTCAGCAGCATTAGAGGCACAACTGGAGAAGGAGAAGTAGGCTGTTGGGAGCTGAGAAAGGCTGTCAGGAGCTGGTAGAAGCTGTAAGGAGCTACTGGTTGTTTTGGAGGAGCTCGTCATGCTGGCTGTCCTGATAAACTTGGCTGTTTTCATCCTCCGAGGAGTTTGGGACCTCGTTGGCACTGAGAATGGTCTTGTTTCACTTTGGGGGAACTCTGGTCCTCATTTTGAGCATCGCTTCCTGGCTCCAGAAGGGAAGATGGTGCACTGCCAGTCTCCTGGAGAAGCTTGCTGTGTTGGCTTCCCTGATGGGAACTCGGCCATCTTGATCATCGGAGGAGCTCGGGACTTCCCTGTTGCTGAGGATGGCTGTGGTACCTTTCGGGGGAGCTCTGGTTCTTCTGAGCATCACTTCCTGGCTCCAGTGCAGATCCCTTAGCCTGCTAGCACAGATCCTTCATCCTGCTGGCACAGACTTTCTAGCTTCCACCAATGAACTTTGGGCCTTCACAGCGCAGATCCGTGAAACAGGCCTGCATGAGATATTGTTATGGGCTCCAGGCCTCCAGCTGAACTCATGGGAGGCACTGTTATGAGCTTTAGGTCTTCGGCTGGATTCATGCAGGACATTTCTGTGGCATCCAGGCCCTTGGCTAGATTCCTGGTCTATTGTGTATGGACAGATTTCCTTCACTCTTTTGTATATTGTTCTTTGGGTGACTATTATAAACAATCTTATAGAATATGCGTCCTGTATTATATTGTTTCACCTTGCACAATATTCCCCCAAACCATAACACGCTTTAACACAGCAAGACTTCTTGCTCTGTCAGCTGTCTACCCAAGGCCCCCTTTGGAGAATGGATCAGAAACCAAGGTCTGGGCCTTGGTGGTACCCAGTGCTGCACTGTGTCATTGCTTTTAGGCACACTCAGCAGATGTGACAGATTCCTAGAATGAAATATTATTGAGCAATAGGAAGAAATGACAGAAAAGACTGATTGCACATTTGTCTATATCTTTAAGTGTTTTTTTTTTTCTCTTTCTCTTTTCAATACTAGGATTTAAAATCAGGGCCTTGATGCTGAACCACACTCCCTAAGGGTTTTTTGTTTGTTTGTTTGTTTTTGTTTTTGTTTTTGTTTTGTTTTTTTTTTTTTGAGACAGGCCTTGCTAAATTGCTAACGTGCCCAGGCTGGGTTTGAACTTGTGGCCCTCCTGTCTTAGCCTCCGAGTACTGGGATGACAGGTGTTAGCCACCATACCTGGCTGTATTTCATATAGGCACCCAGGTTGTGGATTTTATTTCTTGATCACACCTTTAATTTTTCTTTTTATTGAAGACTTCAGTCTAATATCCACTCTACCCTTTATTATCCACTCCACCCTTTATCCTTCCTGTTATGGTGTGTGTCTGGATGTTTCCCTGTTATGGTTGATACACTGAGTCAACTTGGGGAGTCTAGAGGTTTGACTTTGTGACTCAGCAGGGAGCCAGGGTGCTTACTTTGTATATATTCTGAGCCTGTGGAAGAGGAGGGCATGAGGATTATGTGCTTGCTACATGCCCCTGGGTGCGGGTAGCCTGTTTACAATGTAAGGGAGGGAAAGAGGTCATTCCTCCCTTCTGCTGTTGTTACTTTGCTATCTTCTGCTGCCATAAACATTTGCCCTCTGCCATGTGCCACTCTGCCTCAGAGCCAACTACGTATAGACTAAAACCTCCACAAACTGTAAGCTAAATAAACCTTTTCTTAATTTCGAGTGTCAGATATTTTGTCTAAGCAACAAGAGAAAAATAACCAGAACACCCTCCAAAGCCTCACGTGGTCATGGGGGTGGCTTTTTGGAAGCGGTTGAATCTAGTTTGTGAATATTTCATTGTCTAGTGTTGGGATTGGAGGTATGAGTGCTACATCCGCCCTAGGGTGGGTAACCTGTGTACAATATAAGGAACAGAAAAGAGGCTTACTTTCCCCTTTTGCTATTGCTGCTTTTGGTATCTTCTGTCACTATGAATGGTTGCCTGTCAGCCACACCAACCTGCTTTGGAGCCAGCTGATTATGGACTGAAACCTCTGCAAACTGTGAGCTAAATAAACCTTTCCTTCCCTAATTTTGGGTGTTGGGTATTTTGTCTCAGCAAAAAGAGAAAAGTAACCAAGACTCCCCTTCAAGTCTTTGTTGTCATCGGCTACACATATTTCTCTCTCTCTACCTCTCTCTGTGTGTTTTCTTGAGATGGGGCCTGCCAGGCTGGCCCCAACCTCCTGGGCTCAATCAATCCTCCTGGCTCAGTCTCCCAAGTAGCTGGGACTATAAGTGCCTACCAGCATGCTCAGCCTTTATTCTTGTTTTAAGCAGAGTGGGTATGACTGGTGAGCTGATCTAGTATCCCTGTATTCTCTTCATTAGTACACTTTTCTTTTACCCTAAAAGCCTTATGCTCTTACCTCTTCTGAAAGCAAACCAGCTATAGCCAATACTATAGCTTACTAACCAAATCTCCATTTCCAATCTCTTTCTCCCTTGCTTGAAACTTCTGTAATGGAAAAGCTAAACCCTGATCTCCCAGATACCTTTGTGATAGAGTTCTGCTCAATGAGATGCAAGGTAGTCCCCTCAGCAGGGTATCTCTTCCTAAATAAAGAAGTAAAGCCCAACTCAGAAAAGCTTCTCTTGAGAATGTATATATATTTTCTTAGTCCTCTTCCCTATTGTCTCTTTTTCTTAATTTGTACTTTTTGAGAAATTGCAAATTAAAGGGTTTCTGGACTATGTCAGGTGACTCTGTTATATATTTGCATAACTCCACATAATTCTCCCTTATAATATTTCAAAATTATAGATAATGACATTGATATAGAGCAAATAAATGTAACGCCCAATCTGCTGGATGTCAGATATACTGTTGGGAGTGGCTGAAGCCGGAGAGTAATTACATGTGCAGGACGAAGGCAGCCCGAGAGCACAGGAGCCCCTGGAAGCCCCTAAACAAGCTGTTGTAGCTTGTTAACTGATTGCTAGGCAGAAAGGCTGAAATTTATCAACCTCTCGAGGGTATAAAATATATGTTCTACTGTTCTTGGGCAGTTCCCCTTCTCTACTCAGGAAAGAAAAGACCTCCCCCTGATCCCAGCTTTCTGTCTTTTGTCTCTGTTTTCATTCTCCCTGCTGTTCCTTTCCGGGGTACAGCAAGAACCCAACGGATCTGCACAATATACCTCATATTCCCTGAAATCAAAGAATGAATTCTAAGGAACAACAGAGAATGAGTAGGAAAATTCACTGCTAGAGATAACTCCTGTGCCTCAAAGTGAGTTGCCACAGAGCTTACTTTTCTGAGAGTTTTATACAGCAAAATCATGAGGTGGGTACAATGTGGGTACAAATTATAATCAACTAATAAGATTACAAGTATAGCTGCTTAGCTAATATTGATCCAATAGTAGCAAGGGCAAATGGATGAGATCATTAACCTTGGTCAATAATCTATAGTTTCAGTCTTGTCTTTAGTTAGCCTTAGTAGTCCTGGTAGGTGGAGAAGATGGCCCACCCCAAAGAGATAATTGTTTATTTATATGGGAAATCTCAAAAGGGTGGTACCAATAATCTCAAGCTTTTGTTTATCCCTTGGGGAAGTACATAAATCTGGTCATTGTGATTTTAATCTGTTTCAGATATGCCTCCAGTCACAATTTTGATGTGTTTTCATCTTCTGCATTGGCTCCCTTGAGGGCCCAGCCCTGTCTGATTGCTTGTAAAATTTCTAACTTAGCTGTCTATAATAACATGATTAGCTGTTTAAAGTTTGTCAAAGTGTAAACATCTACTTTACCACTCTGTTCCAGACATATGGGGCTAGGGATTTAGCTCAGTGGCACAGCGCCTGTCTGGCAAGTGCGAGATTGTGAGTTCGATTCCTGGTACCGGGAAAAAAAAAAAAAAAATTCCAGACATCTAATTATAGTCCATGGTACATGGGAGACACTCAGTGAGCATTTGAATGAATGAATTTGCAAGACTATTACCCAGTAAAGCACAATCGCAAAGTATACATAAATTTAAGGGTACCTCCAATTTTCTTGGGCCCCATCCATGCTAACCAGTTACATTCTTACTTCCTAGTACTCCAAATAAATGTAAATTTAAAAAATTAAAAATACATATTTAAAGAAAACTGGCACAATTCTCAAGAATCCCTTGGTTAAAAATCTCAGTGAAAGCAGAGTGCTGAATGCTGCTTGAGCTATGTGCATGTGGCAAACGGGAATGATATCAGCTTAGTCACGCAAGGGACAGAGTACAAAGAAAGCTGGAAGCCTTCTGGGATTCTACAGACAATAAAACTGTCTAGCTGTGAAAAAGTCTGGAAGACAAGATTGATGAATGATCATATTCAGATAGTAATAAAAAAAAAAACAAAGAATGAACAGAACATATAACATCTGAGACACCAATGAAGACCCAACATGTGGATAATGGAAAAAGTGTGGGAGTAATGCTACAGGCTGAGGGCATGGAAACCCTAAGTTAAAGAAGTGCAGAAAATTTCCAACACTTGGGACAGACAGGGATATTTAGGAAGAGGAAGCATGTAGAATAGCACATAGATCTAACTAGAAAAGAAAATCTGACATCTTTTAAATGAGCAGTCCCCAACCCTTTTTGCCGCCAGGGATTGGTTTCATGGAAGACAATTTTTCTATGGATGATGTAGGGTTTGGTGTACAGTGTCCGAATGATTCCAGTGATACCATGTGATGGATCTGACAGGTAGATTCCAGGCTCTTTGTAAAGAATTGCAAGTGTAACATGTTTAAATATCACATTGTTTCTCTTATATGAGAAACCCAAAGGGTAAATAAGGACCAAAATGGAAGACAGGTATTGGAAGGTAGGAAGAACATGTTCAAATGAGAAGGGGAGAGGCAAATAGAAGGAAGGGAATAGGGTATAAAAAGGAGCATAGTTTTGCGAATACAGAGGGGGGAAAAATAATCAAAGGAAGGGAGGGGAATAGGGAAAAACAGAATTAAGATACATTACGTACAGGTACAAATTCTCTAAGGTGAATGTGATTATTATGTATGTATTATGTATGTAAAAAATGTACCAATAAAATTTTAAAAAAGAATTGCAAGTGTACATCCAATGTTAAAAAGAAAAAGCAGCTACATGTATTAAAGATAGTGGGAGGATGTGCTCAGGACAGGTCCACGTCAACAAAAACATGAATGGGGCATGAACAGAAAAGTGGTGTCGGGATGACAGGAAAATAAAAAAGCACATAGATAATCTGGCTTGGGTGCCTCTATTTGGGGCTCTGAATAAGATGACAGGAATGATTAACAGGGTACTAAGTCAGATTAGGGGCTTTCTATACACATGCATGTCCCAGAATCCACTCTGGTTAAATTATGTACATGAGATGCAGTCCATATATATGAACCTTTAACAAGGTTCAAGTGAGGAAAAGGTTACTGAATGTAACCTTCTGGCACAGAAATGTTTTGCCAGAATCTATTCAGATTTCCAGGTTCTTTTTATTTCTGCTTCTCTTAGAACAATGGAAGGGCCCTGGGCTGTTGGCCAAATTCAAGTGGGTGGAGGGGGAGTGGTCTCTCAGCCCCAATTGTGCTATTTATATAATAAGGACATTACTGTACATTTATTGTGCATTTTATTTTTAGTACTACATTGTAATATATAATGAAATAGTTATATAACTCAACATAATGCAGAATCAGTGGGAGTCTTGAGCTTGTTTTCCTACAGCTGGACAGCTAAGTTATGTAGAAATATTATAGGCAACCAGACAAGGCCAGACCCTTGAAGGAATCAGTACAAAAGATGAGAACACATTACAGCTGTGGTCAGAGGCGTATCTGTTGGAGGCCAGACTAAGATAAAGATAGAATGATCAGGCCTACATTCTTCCTCAAGGGAAGAGGTAACACTTGGTCCAATGAAGTCTACATAGATATCAGTCACCCTCAGTGGGTGACCAAGACTTGCGGACCCATCCCTTCCTGAAAAGTTCTTTGTTCTTTCCATGTACCCTTCCTGTGTGACTTGCTTCCCCATTGGATCAATATTATCCTAGGCTTATAATATTGATCATAGCTTTAGCCCACGTTGTACCCACCTTATGATTTTGCTCTATAAAACTTCCTCTGTGAAGTGGGCTCATTGGCAGTCACTTGGGTCCCCTTCTGCCTCTCAAGAGCTGTCTCTCTCTCAATAAATATTTCTTACTCTTAACCTCTGTTGTTCCTTAGAATTCATTCTTTGATTTTGGGGAATATGAACTTGGCATATCTGACATCTAGCAGGTGGGAGTTATATTTCCCCTATATCATTTGGAGGTCTGATATCATTACTATACCAGTGGGAGCCAGCAATATCACAGTGTGTGACTATGTCCAGTTTACTCCGTGATCTCATTTTGGTTGCTGTACTGTAGAAAACCCTGCTTCACAAAGATCGATGTTGGAAATGGAAGCAGGATTTTCAGTGATTTGGTGGCAGTCTCAGGGTTTTCTGCCTTGACTTTCAATCCAGAATGTATTTGAAGTTGTCTCAAACATACTTTTAAGGTCACCATCATTTTCCACCTCAAGCAGTTTATCCTCTGCTAGCGCAAAGTCAGTTCACTTGGTTTATGATGAATTGGGTCACAGAACTATTCCTTCCCAGATTAGGAGTCTTTTGTGGTTGGGATGTAATGCTCAAACTCTTTCGAAAGCTGTGATAAGTAATCATGTACCAGCTGGGAGAAAGTAAGTTCTGGCTCAGTCTTGTTCAAATCTCTGCTAATCTCTGAAACATGTCAAAAATCCCGAAGTTCAGTCAGTGCCACCATAATTCCAGTTTGACTTTGAATGTACCCACTTTATCTGACAGTTTGAACATAGTTGTCGTTCTCCTGAAGTGATAGATTGAATTTGTAGAGCTGGTTGACTGTGTCATACGAATAAGCAAGTTTTTCAATACATTTTAAGGCACTGAAATGTGCTCGCAGTGGTAACTGTTTTCCTAAAAGAAATCTGTGGAGTGGCTCTTGTAACTCCATCACTCTGGCCAGTGATCCACCTTAGAAGCCATGTATAAGAGAAGACATGAGTGCTCTGTATCCATCTCCAGCATGATTCCTAAAAGGCCACAGGCCAGAATTGGTCCATGACATGTGGTTTGGGAACCTCTATTTTAAACTACAAAAATATAAACAAAGAAAATATTTTACAGTACTATTGCAAGAAAGAAGTATATTAAAAGGCAAGTTACATTTAAAGTCAAACTCATCTGAGTAACAACAGAATTCACAGCAGACACTCTAAAGGCCAGAAAGGCACGAGATGATGATCAAAAACCTTGAAAGAAAATATCTACCAACCTTAATACTACACTCAGAAAATTTCTCCTTCAGGACTGAAGTTAAACATAAACAAAAGAAATTCATTACCACTAAACCATCACTGAGAAGAGGAAGAAAGATAAACACAATCATGATAGCCAGGAAAAGAATAAATATCATTAAAAGAGTAGACAATCAAGTGAAAATTATGAAATAACAAAACATCAATTCAGCAAATCACTAAACTGCTGAGATGAAAAACAGAGAAATAAATACAGAATATTCAAAAGAATCAGAAGAAAACAAAATGATGGAATCAAGTACATACTTTCAATAATAACTCTGCAGGTAAATGGTCTTAATTCTCCAATTAAAAGAAACAGATTGGTTGATGGGATTAAAAACAAAACCTAATAGTATACATCCTGCAAGAAACTCATCTCCCCAGCAGAAACACACAGACTAATCTGAAAGCAAGCAGTCGTGGTTACGGTCCTATCTAACAAAACAGACTTCCAGTCAATATTGGTCAGAAGAGACAAAAAATGCTACTGCATATTGATAAAAGGATAGATTCATCACACAAAAAGTTAACGTAAATATATATACACTGAATGTGGGAGCATCCAATTTTATAAAACAAACACTACTGGACCTAAGGGGAAACACATGATAATAGTGAGTAACCTTCAATACCCTACTCTCACCAATAGATAGATCATTCAGAAAAAAAGTCAGCAAAGGAACATCAGAGGGCCGGGCATGGTGGTGCACAGCTGTAGTTCCAGCACTTGGAAGGCTGAGGCAGGAGGATCGTTGCAAGTTCAAGGCCAGCCTGGGAGACAAAGGGAGCTCGAGGCCAGCCTGACTAGCATATGGAGACCCTATCTCAAAAAGACAGAAAAAAAAATCAGAGTTAAATCTTACTGTAAATTCAATTAGATAACACATACCTACAGAATATTTTATCCAACTGTTACCAAATATACATTCTTGTTTTCAACATACAAAAGTTTCTACAAAGTAAGTCATAAAGTAACTACTAATAAATACAAAAAATTAAAATAATTGCTTACATCTTCTCTGATAGTAATGGAATGAAACTAGAAATTAAGAGAAACTACAGAAATTATTGAAACACATGGAGATTGAATGATATGCTTTTGAATGTATAGTAAGTAATTGAGAAGATCAATGGGGAAATGAAAAAATGTTTGCATTCAAATAGAATTAAAACATACCCAAAATCCATGAGATAGAGGAGAAAAAAAGTTTATAGCTAAATGCTTGGATTTAAAAAAAGGAGAGGTATCAAATAAATAACATAATAATGCATCTTGTGGTCTGTTATGGTTTGTGTCTGGATGTCCCCCTCAAAGCGGGGGTGGGGGGCTTCTAGAGTTTAATGATTGATTCATGGTCCAGTGTTGGGATTATAGGTGTGAGTGTTACACCCGCCCTGTGGTGGGTAGTCTGCCTACAATATAAGGGAGGGAAATAAACTTGCCCTCTGCTGCTCCTCCTCTATTGCTGTTTTCTACTGCCACGAACTGTTGCCCTCTGCCATGTTCCACTCTGCCTTGGAGCCAGCTGAGTATGAACTGAAACCTCCACAAACAGTGAGCTAAATAAACCTTTCCTTCCTTAATTCTGAGTGTTGGGTATTTTGTCTCAGCAACAAGAGAAAAGTAACTGAGACAAGGTCTTTGAAAAACTATAACAAATTAAAGCCCAAATCAGTAGAAGGAAAGAAATAAAGACAGGGCAGAAATAAATATGACAAGGACTACAAGAAAAATACAAAGAATCTGAAAAAAAGAGCTCATTCTTTGAAATGAAAAACAAAATAGACAAACTCTTATTTAAACTAACCAAAAGAAAGGGAGAGAAGACCCAAATAAATCCAATTAGAGATAAGGGAGTATTATAGAAGTTATTACTAGACTACATAGTATCACTAGATAATATTTTCAAAGGCTATATGCCAATTTACCAGAAAATCTAGAAGAAATGAATAAATTTTTGGATACACATGGTATTCAAACACTGAACCAAGAGGATACAAAAACCTATATAAATCAATAACAAGCAATGCAATCAATGGTAATAAAAATTTTTTCAACAAAGAAAAACTCAGGATTGGGCAGATTCACTGTTGAATTTTACCAGACTTTTAAAGAAGAACTGGTATCAGTGTTCCTGAAACTACTTTATAAAATAAAAATGAAAAGAACCCTTCCAAACACATTCTATGAAACCAGTATTACCCTGCTACCAAATCCCAATAAGGATACAAAACAACCCCCTATAGATCAATATCCTTGATGAATGTAGATGAAAAAATCCTTAACAAAATACTTGCAAGTCAAATTCAACAGCACATTAAGAAGTTTATACAGCACAATCAAATTGGGTTAATTCCAGAGATACAAGTATGATTTAACATACACAAATAGATAAAACTAATTATAGCACATAAACAGAATTAAGGATAAAATATCACATGATCATCCCAATAGATGCAGAAAAATCCTCTAATAAAAGTCAGTATCACTGCATGATAAATGGCCTGACTATACTACAGAAGGAGCATAGCCCAACATAACAAAGACTATACAAGACAAACCCATAGCTGATATCACATTGAATGCAGAAAAACTGAAAGCATTTCCTTTAAAATCAAGAACCAAAGTGTACACTCTTGGCACTCTTATTCAATATAATACTTGAAGTTTTAGCTGGAGCAATTAGGCAAGAGAAAGAAATAAAAGGGATAGAAATAAGAAAGGAGGAAGTCAAACTATCTCTGTAGATGATGATTCTATACTTTGAAAACCCTAAAGAGTCTACCAAATGACTCTCAGACCTGATAAATTGAGCACATCAGGAAAAAAAAAATATATATATATATAGCTTTTGTACATGCCAATAATAAACTCACTGATAAGGATATTCAGGTAAACAATCACACACACACACACACACACACACACACACACACACACACACGGAATAAACCTAAAGACCTCTACAAATAAATTATAAAATACTGAAGAAACTGACAAGTAGAAGACGAAAAGACCACCCATGTCACTAATTAATCATGCTAAAATGACAATACTGTCCCTATGTGATTTGCAGATTCAATGCACTTGTCACCAAAATGCTGTCATTCTTCAAAAAACTAGAAAAAAAATCCTAAAATTTATATAGAAGTTCAGAAGACTCTGATGAATGTAAATAGCCAAACTACAGAGCAATGCTGGAGCCATCACAATACCTGATTTCAAAGTACACTACAGACTAAATTTTAGTGACTAAAAACATCATGCTGAATTGGCATAAAAGCAGAAAGGAACAGAACACAGGACCCAGAAATAAATTCACAGGTCTATAGCCATTGGACTTTTGACAAAGGAGCCAAAAAGATATGCTGGAGAGAAGACAGCCTCTTCACCAAATGATGCTGGGAAACCTGGATACCCATAAGTAGAGGATTGAAACTAAAGTCCTGTCTCTCACTCTACAAAAATCAACTCAAAATGGGATCAAGGACCTTAATGTAAGACCTGAAACTTTGAAACTAGTGGTAAATATAGGGATACATTTCGAGATACTGGCCAGGCAACAACTTCCTAATTAGAATTCCAATAGTAGCCAGGCATGGTGGTGCACACCTATAATCCCAGGACTCAGGAGGTTGAGGCAGGAGGATCGTTGTGAGTTTGAGACCATCCTGGGCTACAATGTAACCTCAAGGCCTGCCTGAATGACATAGGGAGACCCTATCGCAAAATGACAAGAAAAAAAAAGCCAATAGCTCAAGAAACAAAAGAACTGAGGAATGAGATTACATCAGATTATAAAACTTCTGCGTAGCAAATGAGACAACAACATACAGAGACAGCCTACAGGAGGAGGGAAAATCTTTGCCATTTATTCATCTGAAATAGGATTAATACCCAGGTTACACAAAGAACACAAAAAAACTTAACAACAAAATAAGGAATTCAATAAAAAACTGAGCAAATGATAGGACTAGGTACTCAAAATGGTCAATAAAATGTAAAAGACATGTCCAATACTTTTAGCCATTAGCCCAGCACAAATCAAAACAGCTCTGAGATTCCATCTCACTCTGGTCAAAATGGCTATTATCAAAAATGCAAAAAAAATATTCAATGCTGGCAAGGAAGTGGGAAAAAGCAACACTGTTGGTGGGAATGTAAGTATAGCCACCGTGGCAAAGTTTGGATGTTTCTGAAGAAACTAAAAGTTGAATACCATGTGATTTAGCTACAATACTCGTGGGTGAATGGTCCAAAAGAAATGAATTCAGTATACAAGAGATACCTGCACATCCATGATCAATGCATATATGGAAATGTCACTTAATCCAATTAATCTGTATAATTAAAGTGCATTAATGATTATAATAATAATAAACTTAAAATGGAATGACTCTAAAGGGAATTCAGAAATCTGGCTGCTGCTCCCGCCACATGCTCAAGTGAGCAAATTTCTGCTGCATTTCAAAGGGCAGGCAAGGATATCACTATTCAGTGCCTTAGAGGCAAGGCCAGAGCGCAGTGTCGCGGGGTGAAAAGTTACTCTGTAGGACCTGTGGGGCACAGCGCTGGATCAGAAAGCATAACTTCTGAGCCTTGAGATCTAATGAGATTTTTTTCTTGCTAGGTTTAGCTTTGGGACCTGTCACTCCTTTTTACTTTCTGATTTTTCTTTTGGCACAGTTATATCAATCTTATGCCTGTGCCATCATTAATGTTTGAAAGCATGTAGTAATTTTTGTCATTTCACAGGTTTGCAAGCAGAGGAATTTTGCCTCAGGATTAATCAAACCTTGAGTCTCACCTATATCTGGTTTAGATGACTATACTACAGAAGGAGCAGTTGATGCTCCTTAGAGTTGATGCTGGAGCAGAAAAAGAGTTTGCAGGCATTGTGGACAGAATGAAAATACTTACATACTTGGGAGCCAAAGGCGTCATGTTATGGACTGAATGCGTATGTATCTCCAAATTTCGTATTTAAGCCCAAACGTCCTGGATGGCTACACTTGGAGTGAGGAAGTGATTAGGATTAAATCAGGTCCTAAGGGGGTATGCTTGATTTGGTAGGACTAATGTTCTTACATATTGAGACATCAGAGTTCTTTCCTCTGCCCTCACTCTGATTCTGCATGACACACCAAGGCGAGACAGAGTGAAGACAGCAAGAATGAATCACCCACAAGCCTAGAAGAGAGCTCTCACCAGATTGGCCCTGTTAGGCTTTGACTGGGGATTTTCAGGTTCCAGAGCCATGAGAATGCAGTCTGTGGTTATTTTTTTTTCTAGCAGCCTGAGCAGATTACTAGGATGACAAAAACTGGGCAGCATTGAGTTACTTATGTGTGATTAGGCTAAATTCCTCACCTGCTTTAACAGACTAAAATTAATATCTAAGATATACAGGTTAGTTTTATGATGGTAAGAAACTAAAGGTGATTACCAGAAGAAATTGGAGATCAATGGCAAAACTTTTTTTAACCCTTATTATTTTTTATAACCGGAACTCTAACTCTTTCATTAAACATTAAAAAGTTTAATATAATTTTTAAAGTTAAAACAAACTTTTATTTCCTAAATTTCAGGCATTCACATCTTTTATGATTTTTGTTGTATGTGCCTACTCTAGCTTGTCAAATTTCAATAAACATTTTTAAAACCTAAATCTATTTGCTTAACAATGTACAGTGTTTATAGTTATATTTTCCTGATACACAATAAAATACAAATAATTACTACAAGTGTTTATCCTTGTAATACCTAAAAGCATCTCATGTTCCAGGAGTGGTACAGGGGTCATATTTACACTTAAATACAAAATTTGATTATCATGATAGCTGAAAACCATATTAAATGTGAAGTGCTAAGCAGCCAGAGAAAGGCCATTTCAGCTCACTTGGCTGTACACCCTGCTTCAAAGTGAGCTGTTTCAAAAACTTATAGCCCAACAACCATTGACACTCCTTCCTGTACAGAAAGCGAAACCATTCCATAGAGGAAGTGAGACCATCCCATTGCTCCATGCCTCTGTCCTTATCTTACTGTAGGGATGACATGTATCGCCTGCCCGAAGGAGACAAAGAAAGCATGGTACTGTCCACTCTGACATTCCTTTCCTAGGCTTTGGGTCCAAGTCACGCCCTTCTTCCAGCTCAACCCTTTCCTTTAAAAACACTTCCTCTGCTCCCCTTTGTGGCTCTGCCTTTGCCTTGCCTATTGCTAGTATGTACTCTCTCTCTTTCAGCTTATTTAATAAATCTCTTTCCTTACTCTGATTTTGGTAAGTTCTTTTCCCACCCATATCACTGGCCTGTGAGTGTCTGCTGCACTCGGGGCCCGGGGTAGAGGCACACACAAAACCAGGACACAGGGGATGCAGAGCAGCAAGAGCCAAGTTTGCAACTGCAACTGCATACTGAAGTTTATTCTGTAAGAAGTTTTATAGCATACAAGTGTAGTTTTTCAGATAACATATGAGTACATACCGAGCCAAGTAATTGTTTTTCTGACAGTCTGTTCCAGGTGTGCTCTATAAACCAAGGTCTGTTGTTATCTTATTTTTCTAAAGCATGAGAAGCAGAAAGTTGTCACACCACCACAAGACTGCTCGGGACATTTTATTTTCTACAAGGCCGGGACATTCTATTTTAATCTACAAGGCCTCTGGCCACTTTCCCATATTGTGAAAGTCTAGCCAAGCAAGTTCTCAAGGTTTTGCGAGGGGAGAACATTTTCTCCTCAAGAGGCACAGGCATTCCAGTCCTCATCTCGACCCCAAGTAACCTGTGGCTCCGGCCCACACAAAGGGAGGGCCTAGGGGCCTGAGGATCCTGTGTTTCCCACACTGGCCCATTGCACTGTTGTCTCATATGACATTAAACATATATGAGAAAATGAAGGCCTGTCTTATGTGTCATAGTTAAGTCACAATATAAATTACACTGCTGAGCTAAAGGGAAAGGATTCTGTCCTTTTTGCTTCTTCGGAGGAGCTCAGTCTTTGCCATCATCTTTGGAGGTTCATCTCCACTTCTCCAAGGTTTCCAGTGCAGATCCTTCAGCTTTCAGAGAAGGACTCAGATCAGACTCTGCAGTGAGGTACAGGCCTTCAACTTTCAACTGGGCCCCCCGGCTCTCTAGCACACAGCCATTCTGCCTGCATCCACTCCTGGCTCCACAGGTGATCACTATAGGCCTACTTTGTTAAATCCTTCATATATGTGTGAATATATATTTTATATTAAATTTTTATATTAAATCTGTATATTTTACATTACAGCCAAGTGAGCTGTAGTGAACCTTATCTATTATTCTTTTTAAAAAATTCAGAAGTTGAATATAAGATAGGATTAACAACAACAAAAAACACATTTATAGTGGTATCTTGGTTCACAAACTCTATTCTCTCTACAACTCTGGTTGCAAAATGAACTAGAGAGCGGAACCAATTTCCCCATAAGGTTAACACTGAACTTAATCATTGAATTTGATTTTGTTCTCATCCAACTTGGTTTGCAACCAGAATTGTGGAATTGAGTTTTGGAACGTAGGTATCACCATATGTTATTATTGAGAAGTTGTCCAAGACAATTATTCAATTAATGTTTAAGCAGGGCCACACATAACGCCCTCTTCTAATAACTACACTGCAAAGACAGATGTGAAATCTCTGAAATTTGAATTGCACTGCATCTCTGTAAGACTCTAAAGCAAACAGAAATGCCTCTCAATGATAACTTCTCGAATTTAAGTGGGTTAGTAGTGAAAAGTGACTCATGGCTTAGTAGTGAAAAGACAAACAAAATCTTTGGTAAAACTTAAAAGAAGACATAAAATAATTTACTTGCAGAATGATTATACTTTGGTTCACCTGTCAGCATTCTACCCATGTAACTGAGTTCTTTATATTTTATATGTCTAAAACATGTTTTCTCAGTAAGAGAGGGAAAACTGAGTAACTCCTTACTACAGATAGAAGTACATGCATTAACCTATATGCATCCCTCTTCAGAAGTG
Organism: Chinchilla lanigera; assembly: GCF_000276665.1. NCBI lineage: Eukaryota > Metazoa > Chordata > Mammalia > Rodentia > Chinchillidae > Chinchilla > Chinchilla lanigera. The sequence goes on from NW_004955546.1 coordinate 2,667,821, forward strand.
TGCCTTTCACCCACTCAGTTTTCCCTTGTAGATGCGTTCTGTTCTAGCTCTCGTGGTGTTTTTCTCTACCAACACTCAATCTCTGCTGGACGTGAGGGAGTAGAAGGGAAAGTCTGTGTGGTCCCTGGCTCACACCCAGGGAAGACCCTTGGGGCCTGAAAAGAAGGCTTTTATACTGTTTTTGCAGCAGAATTAGTTTTATTTCATTCAAAAGTTTTATACGAGAAAATTTATTTCTGAAATAAAATTTATTGTAAACAATCAAGTTCATAGTGAAATTGAGTATTTATCTGCATTTCCTCTGGTTAAAGCACTCAACCTATAAGAAAAACAAATCATGCTGCCAAGTTCTGCTTTAAAGGTACCCATTTTTGGAAAACCAAAGTTGGTGTCTCTATTTAGTGGCAACAAGTAAAACTTTTAAAACTGTCATTTAAAAAGTAATATTTTAAGAAATATGTACTTGATGAACATGATGTGTTTTATAGAATGGATACATATCTGAATGCCAGTCTGAATATGAAAGATTTGTGTCAAAAACCACACTGGAAACCCAAATGCTCTTTTTATAAAAAGTCGTTTGAAATAAAACAGAACTTGCCAGTAACTATATAAACTTTCACACATGGAATTTGTGGAAAAAAAAAAAATGCCCACTTACACCCCCCGCAAAAGTGGTCCATTTCAGAACAGCCTTCACATGACCATGCATTCCGTATTGCTGGATGCTCAGTTACACTGCCAGTATTTGCTTCCTAAAAGGCATGTTTTGAAGAGTTGTCTAGTGAAACTGCAGTATCAAATATAAGACACTTAACACAGACATGCAATAACAAAGCTAAGACATTACAGTGTAAAGTTTTTACAACTACTTTTAAAACTTCTGATTCACCAAAAAAATAAAGACTTCGAATACAGTAGCATTTTCATCCTCCAACAGTATGCATTAGATGCTTTTGTTACGTGGCCAATCTTTTGGAGTCGAACAAAAATAATGCAGTCCAAACACCATTTCTTCTGTCAATATAATACGATTTCGCGAGCGGGTAGAACAGTAAGGTGCAGAGGAGGAGTTAAATTTTTGGAAGTTTTGGTGCTTTCACCACAGGATTTGCCTCCTGCAAGAACCTTCTCCCTGTACTCTTGTAATCATAGGTGCAGCCGTGAGTCTCTGCATAGCGATGAGATGCACAGAAGTTGTTTCCACATCTAGAGCACAGAAAGAGGGTGTGTGAATAGGCACGCTTCATGCAGGCCAGGAGACACCCTCTGGGTCTTTACCAATGTCAGTGTGGACACTCCCCTTTGACTCAAAAACAGAGATACCCCCCTCTAGAAGAACAAGCTGTCTACAAGTAGCAGTTTATAATAAAAAATCCATTATGGACTGAAACCACATTTAGCCATCATGAAGTAGCATCACTGCAAAAGCTGATAAACATGCCCTCTGTATTTTTTATTTGTTTGTTTTGAGGCAGGGTCTTGCTGTGTAGTACCGGTTGGCCTTGAATTCACTTATGTAGCCCAGACTAGCCTAGGACTCACAGCAATCCTCCTGCTTGAGTCTCCTGAGTGTTGGGATTACAGGCATGCACCACCATGCCTGGCAGTTTGCCATATCTCTTATACCTAGTAAACCTAAATGAAAGTCTGAGAAATACAGTCTTCTGAAAAAATTATGTTAAATATAGCTACTTCATGAAAAAATTAAAAAAAATTTACTAGGTAAAAGCTATTTCATTTGAACACAAGATACTCTAGAAAGTAGCAGTTATTTTCAGTGCCTGGCCTTGGCACAATTTAAGGCCAGACATAATTCTCCAAGATTTCAGTCAATACATAATTATGGGAAGAAAAAAAATTCTTTGCTTTTTTTTGTTGTTGTTTTTCTCTGGTACCAGGAATCTAACTCATGACCTTGCGCTTGCCAGGCAGGCGCTGTGCTGCTGAACTAAATCCCCAGCCCACAAAATTCTTTGCTTTAAAAAATTTATTATTTAAATTAAAAACTTATTATTTAACTGTTTTGAAATAACTGCACCATATAATTGTTAAAATTTGTAGTACATTAACTGTCAATTTAGTCTTTTTTGTTTTTTGAGTCAAGTTCTCACTATGTAGTCCAGGCTGGCCCTGAACTCACAGCGATCTTCCTGCCTCAGCCTCCCAAGTGCTGGGATTGTAGGCATGCGTACCATCACACCTGGTGCCAATCTGTCAATTTAAAATAACAGCATTTTGCAGGAGGCCTTCTTCTAAGGTAACATCCCAACAAAAGCCAAGCATATTTAACACAAAACAAAGGTTCTTGTTCCCACAGGCTCCAATCTCCTAGCTTATAGGACAGTGGGGGATCTGTTTTTGCCTCTTAGAAACTACTTGCTCTTTACTTTAGCCAATCAGGAATTCTACTGAGGGCTACTATGTGAACATCACCTTGATGTTGTAAGTGGCCAATTTAAATAATGCTTTATTTTGCATAATCCCCAGGCCGGGTCACCACCAAGAAAGCATCTCAGCCACTTGAGCTGGCCAACCTGCCTGCATTCGTAGCTAGTAGCCAGTCCTGTTTTCTTTCCACAAAGAAAACAATGTTTTGTTGTTGTCTTCTTCTTTGTTTGGAGAGGGGCTTTCATGGGTGGGAGGTGATGGGGGCATTCTCCTGTTCAGAGAAAGGGCACCTTGGTTAATAAGGCTTAAAATCTAAATGTGAACAGCTACTAGGCAAAGCACATTCCTCTCACAGTACACATCTCTGCCATAAAAATGTAATCTGTAGCATTTTCTACCTAAAAATTACTTAAAGAACCTATAAGAGAAGTTACAGAGCTCTGTTCTTAAGATTTACTCATTTTATACTGATGACACTACTTGTATACACTAATACTTTTCTGGTTGCACCTAAGGGTAATCAGCTCATATAAAATAAACCAAACCAAGCCTTGAAGAAAATCAAGAAAATTGTCTGGCTTAGAATAATACTTGATGAGCCCTTCGAGAATAATCTAGCTGTGATACAATCATCCTAGCCATGAAGAGGTATGTGAGGCCTGAGCTCAATATTTATTTGGCAGCTAAAGTCTCTGAAGATCTAGAAAACTAGATTTACAATTAATCAGTGTTATGCCTTTTGCCAAAGCCCAGATCAGGTGCTAGGTATTAAAGCATAAAGGAAGAGGACGGCTGCGGCTCCCTTCCTGGGAAAGTTGGCCAGCACATCTGTGAGGAGCCACTCCTGGTAAGAGATGCTCTGAGAGCGGCTATGTCCCTGTGCTGTGGAGGCCTGGTCTTTCTTTGATCAGACATAGCCAGCCTGTCTAAGAGAGACATGTTAGTCCAGGATTCTAAAAACTACTTGTCCAGGGCAATTCCTCCAACCCTAGCTCAGCCGCTGGAACTTAAGAATCACATGGCAATTCTGCAGCGAGCTCCTCCCAGACAAGAGCTGTGAATTTCAAATTTGGTTTTTTTCTTTATGTGTGTCCTACATGCCATTCACATAATCATTTCCTCAACTGGGAAAAAGCTTAGGGAGAGACTTTGCTCTATGCACACCATATAGATGCTCTCCCTCTTTTTCTGTGCATAATGGTGTGATTATTAGTCTCATCCTGTCTTCAGGTGACTTGCTGCTTCCTTACCTCCTCTTTTCCCTGCTGCTGTGCTGCTTCGGTTCATTCGTAGGCCAAGGGCAGACTGCAAGGAGAACACAAAACACCTGCAGAGGCGAGTCATCAGCAGGACAAGAGCAGCCAGATGCCAAACTCTGACTGCACAAAGGCATTACGGGCTTCCCTTTAACCTTATTTGATTTTTGTTTAACTAAATTAACTTGGAACCCAGTTCTCACTCCTAGCACCACTACATAGAGCCTATTATTATTCTTTTTTGTGACAGGGTCTTGCTCTGTAGTCAGGCTGGCCTTGAATTTGCAGTGACCCTGCCTTAGTCTCTCTACTGCTGGTATTACAGGCGTGCCTGGCCTAGTGTTTATTATTAATGTTTGAAAGACTAAAGTCTGATGGCTCAGATAAGAATTCTTACTTTGGGGAAAAACACGAATAAAAATACTTATCATTTAAGAAACTGATAACTTATTTATTTTCAATTACTATTCTCAATTCAGGACCAACACATTTAAAACTTAAGTTGGGCATGGTGGCAAATGCCTGTGTTCCTAGCAAGCACCTGGGAGGCTGAAGCAGGAGGATTCCTACAAGTTCAAGGCCAGCCTGGGCTACATAGTGAGTTCAAGTCCAGTCTAAACTACACAGCCAGACTGTCTCAAAAAACCAAAATCAAACCACAAATAAAATTTCATCATCAAATAGTCTGGCTACAAACTGGAAAAAAAAAAAATCCAACCTCAGACCTCCGTACGGCTACCAGAGGCCAGACTTTGAGCCTGCTGCCTCCTGTCCCAGCACTGCAGACAGGACTGCACTTACCGGGAAGGGCGAGGAGGGCTGGGCCCTGGTGGAGCCACACGGACTCGGAGTCTCTGGCTGAAGGCGTGAGCGGGGCGGGCGCAGTCGGCCCGGCCCTCGAGCGCTCTGCACCCCGTCCCTGCTGGCACTCCGTGCTAGAGAAGCCAGCAGCCCGACGTTGCTCACACGGCCCACTGGCTCCTTAACGGCCTTGTTGGCCATCTCTGTGATGTCCCGTGCCTCCACTCTGGAGATGACGTCGGGCCTCTTCCCTGGGGAGCGGACTTTCACCCCTCGACAGCCACAGCTGGTGGCGGCACTGGGGACAGTGGGCTCGGGGGCGGCTCTGCAGTCCCACACCCGGGGCTGTCTGTGCGGCTTCCCCGGGATCCCACTGTCCCCAGGACTCTGCGCTGCCACCCTGGGAGGGGACAGGGATGGGGACTGGGACACGGCGCTGTCCCTCTGCTTGCCCTGGATACCCATGCCACAGCCTGGCCCCGTTGTGCTCCCCTGGGCCTCTTCGGGGTGCAGCGCATTCTCAGGTGCGCACTGTTCGGGGCATGGGATCTCGAGGACAGAGTCATGCATGTCCTCAGTCACCAAGTTCCCCGTGGAGTGCTGGGTGCCCCAAAGCTGGGAGGGCCCTGGCAGTCGCCCTGGGCTCAGGGGCGTTAGTGCGGGCAGCAGCCTGGGGCGCGGGCCCACACCCGTGGAGCCGCTGACTGGTCGAGTGGCAGGCGGGTGAGGCTGCACCCTCAGGGCTCTCTTGGGCTGCAAGGAAACAACGCACACATGTTACTGAGGGTCCTTCTCTACTCTGTCAGAGAACAACAGAAGAAAGCACAAGACAGGATGTTGACATTTCATAACCTCAATGAACAATCTAAACGGTTTAAATCTTAAGAGTCTGATTGAGAATAATTGCTATTTTGCTTTGTTGGGTATAATTTTCTGAGGATGTTAGAGAAGAATACTTTTATTTCCCATAGTATTATTTCATGGGTTGAAAGAACACAGGTTGATTATAGGTGATAACACTGCTGGCCTATTTTCGATCCTGGACCATCTTTCCTGCCAGAATGAACAAGTGTTTTGAAAAGAGCTGAGGGGCCTCAGCTACTCTCCTGGAAGAAACTTGTGTTTCAGGAGGGCTATCCTGACCCTAATGGTGAGAGGGTGGCTTGTGCTCCAAGGTGGTGGCACAGACCCCTGATCCCAGCACTCTGGGAGGCTGAGGCAAGAGATGGCAAGTTCTATCTCAAAAAAATAAAATAAAATATGAAATGGGGCTGGAAATGTAGCTGGGAGCTAAGGCCCTGTGTTCAAGTACCCCCACTCCCCCCGCAAAAAAAAAGAGAGGAAGAAAAGAAAAAATAGTGGTTTGCATGTCACTTATGCCAACGGCTTGTACACACAATATGGTTCATGCTGAACACCTACTTTCTCTCAGGAGCCTGGAACACACACTCTAGGTCAGACTTTGACAGTCTGACCTAGACAGGCCCAGTGAGGGCTTTGTTGGCTCCCTGGCAGACAGCATCCGTTGGTGGATGAGCTAAGTACATGTTACAAGACCCTAGGAGGTCTGGGCCTGGCTTCCTCTGGATTTGGCTCCCTGTACCTTTTCCCTTTGTTGATTTTGCTTTGTATCCATTGCTGTACCAAAGCGTAGCCACAGTGTGACTATATCCTATGACTCTCCCTAGCAAATCATCAAACCTGGGAGTGCTCTTGGACCCACTGGCTCAAGGTTTTAATGAAAGTTCTGCAAAAATTCATGATCTTATGCGGAAAGTTGAGAATTAAAAGAAGATTTAACAAAATGGTAGCCAGCAGGGAATGGGATGGGGTGGAGTATTGGTGATAAACAAACACCCCTCTTACAAGAGAGAGAAAATATACTACGTTGTCAGGAAGTCCAGATAATCTGAGATATAGCATTGTGGCAAGGAGAGCAAGAGGAACTAAGAAGGAAAGGCCTGTGAAGATGACCCCGCTCCTGCTGCTGCTTTTGTGGTGGGGCCATTGCCAATCTGCAATTTTATATCCATCAAAAATATTCTTCAGAAGTGAGGGTTATGACTTCCAGGCTGTGGAAATATATTCTAGTTGCCTAAATCTGAACATGGCCATGCATCTTCCATCCCGTCCCCTTCTCCCCTGATTAAGCAACAATCTAAGCAAAGACCACTGCCTGGGAATGTGGCTCAGTGGGCAGGGCACTTGTCCTGCACCTGTGAGGCCCTGGCAAATTTGGAAGACTCATCTGCAAAGCCTATAGCTGAGGCAAGAAGGAAAATATGGAGCTTCAACCACCCCAAACTAAACCAAACCAAACTAAACCAAACAAGAGAAAGAGAGATGTTAAACTGCAGATGGAACAAAATAAGCCGGCAAAAGAAAAAAAAAATCCTACAGAAAACAGGCCTAAGACCCGTGATACCAAACATGGGCCACTAGGATGAAAAGGGCAATGAGAAATCAAGAAATCTTTCAGAGAACAAGGAGGAAGTTTCAGAGGCACAGCTTGTGGTGGAAGAGTTAACTGGAAGGAAAGGCACTTCCGTTTCAGAACATGAAGAGGAAGGTCAAGAAAGACGGAGGGAAAAGTAAAGATCCCAGAGGAACAGAAGTGAATCACAAAGCCTTCCTTCCAAAAGAGTGTCAGTGAATTAAACAGAAAACTCTTGTACTCTGGGAGGCTGAGGCAGGAGGACTGCAAGTTTGAGTCCAGTCTGGGCAATTTAGTGGCTGAGCGACACCCTGTCTCAAAATAAATATAAAAATTAAAAGGGGTGAGGATATACCTCAGTGTGAAGGCCCTGGGTTCAACCCTTAGTAACGCAAACAAAAAACAAAATACTTGCAATTTTCTAGAGAAAATAGTGTTTGCACCCTCCCCCTCACAGTACTGGGGATCTAAGCCAGGGGTACTCAGTCAGGAAGCCACATCTCAAGTCCTTTTTATTTGTTTGTCATTGAGATCGGGTCTCACTAAATTACCCATGTGGGCCTGGAACTTGTAATCTTCCTCACTCAGCCTTCTGAGCAACTAGGGTGGCAGATGTGAACGTCTGGGTAAGAAAGCGTTGTAAATAACATTACGGGAAAAAATTAGAAAATAAGCAGAAAAGGGCAGACCAAATGCACACAAAACTAATGAAATACATTATAAAATGAGAATTAGAACATTTCAGGTAGATTCACCAACACAATGGAGGAGAAAAAGACCCTAAAACAAACAGATGATAAAAACCTATATCACAGCCCTCCAATCTGAATTAAGTATTTTTTTTCTGTTTTTATTTTAAAGAGAATAAAAATTAAAAAAACATTAAAGACTATACAGAATTTTAAAACAAGATGATAGGAATCAATAATGGTTGTTATCTTCAAAGTAGTTGTTTAGATTATCAGATATAAACATGTAAAATTGGTCAAAAAATTAAGAAAAAAATTAAGCATTAAGTGTTCCTTTCAATAAACCAAATTAGTAGTTCAATTATCTTGGCTATCTTGTGTGTGTGTGT